>NW_011354823.1:172043-178753 GCF_000735185.1 Notothenia coriiceps
GGGGGGGAGGTCATACATTTCAGATATATGTCACATAAAACATGTTCTTGGGCTGACTCCAAATCAAATTTAGAGATTGTTTTACAATGAATTAAAACAATATAGTGGCATCATTAAAAACATTATGAATAAAAAGGCAATCAAAACGATTTGAGTATTTAACAAAACAATATTTTTCTTTTTTACTTTATTTATTTTATGTCATTTGTTATGTCTACCCCTGATGTGACCTTTTTTCAATACAAAATATATGATGTTCATATATGTTCTTGAGTTTAAAAAAAAGAATAGAAAACATTTTCTTAATTTATCTTTCCACTCATGAAGGTACATTATCAGATATTAAAATGACACACTAAGTGGCTTTTAGTATTAATTAATTAATTGAATCGAGGAGACACGGAATATTTTTATAGTAAGTTCCTTACTCTTTATTTTTACTCATTGTTATTTTTATGTATCTATTGCTCTGTAAAGCACTTTGGGCTGCATCTAGCATGAAAGGCACAATATAAATCAAGTGTATTATTATTCTAAATTGTTTATTAACATTTCAAACATTTTAAAGTGACATGTACTGAAATTAATAATACAAGCAAATAATGACAAAAATGCAGTGTTATTCTTTACCAAGCCATATAGATTTTGGAAAAGTAGCTAAATTAAAGAAGTCAAATTTAATTGCTTTTCGAAAAAAATAGAGAACCAAAATTGTGAGTTTAAAATAAACAAACAAACAAACAAAAAAACATCGACCACATATGCATGTTACTAGTACTGCTATATGATTAATGCTCAATGAATACATTCTCCACTGTGTTGCATTCACGGTCATTCTGGGACAACGAGCTCGCAGTTAAAATAGGAACATTTTGAGTACAGTCTACTCTATAGTATACAGTAATATATGGGATTTCATTGACTAAAATGCGGTAACTGAACTAAACCAACTGGCTTTCTGGGATAGAGCTGTGTGAAAACCGGTCACCAGGGTGGGGCAAAGACATGTTCTGTGTGTTTCTCTGCCTGCGTCCTCATGACTGTCCTCTGTGAGACTAGAGGAGACATGCTGAATCAATAACTGGTTGCATGACTGACAGGAAAACCAGTGGGAAAGTAATATTAACTGGATATCATTTTACAGAGCCACATACACACAGAGAGAGCTTTTACTCACACAGTGTTATGCTCTGCTTTGTCTGTGTATAGCTCTAGCGAGGATCGACAAAAGGCAATGCATTGATCTTGTGACAGATGGGCTTTTGTGTGAAATCTACGAGTCACCACCGACATGACCTCCAGCGTCACACGTAGAGTATTGCGTGCGGGTGGGAGTTGTCTGGTGAAACGCATTGTTGTGTTGGGGGATGAGCCGTCCGTGTTGCTGCTATTTGCTCCTGTGGCTAGCGAGTTTCTCTAGCCTATGAATGGTCCACAAAGCTACTAATTGTGTGTTCTCTGTTGCATTGAACACCGAAACCCCTCAGGCACCATGCAGGCGTGTTTCTTATTTTAATAGCAACCCCAGTATCGTTGGATGAGAACACTGTGTACGGAATTAGAGCCACTTAGCAGGCCGTATCGCCATTGCTTTGTAAGGCTGCTGGCTAGCTACCGTCTTCCTCAACTAGCAAAACTGTTCGTGAATCCGAGGTATGTTCTTCTTTGGTGCTGCTTTATGTGCTTTTCTGTGCTATGTGTTATAACGACTAGAAAGCATTCAGTGCATGTGCAAAATGTGTTTTTATGTCACACATTCGGTATGAATTAGGAGACGTTTTAAAGGTCTCTTGTTTTGTTTGACGCCATTTGCCTGCTGGCTAGCTCCTCTAGCTAGTTAGCAGGGTAGCTAATGTTATTGTTAGCAACTTGGCTACTTTGTGAGGCGTTAGTGTAAAAGGCAGTTTCCTCTCTGCACCAAATGGGCAAGCACTAACTCCTGTGGAGTCATGTTTAAAGTGCCCTGTGTGGCCGCCTCCCACCGCATTTAAATGCCTCAGCTCATTGACAAAAGTGTAACGTACAGCTGTCTACTAACGTTACAATCCACAACATAAGGTCCCTGCAGCTCGAAGCTTTACTTTTTATAGCATTGACTTTTGCTCTACAAGTCAGCTGCTAATCTTTAGGTATAATGCTTTTAAATTAAACATGTTTCACTTTTCTGTGGTTTGGTCCATAGAGTTTTGCATTAAATGAGAATACTGTATCTCTTAGTTTAAAATAGCTACATTTTCACTACGAGAAAAGTTGTAATGCGAGTGTAGAATGTATTTTTCCTGGTCTATTTGTTATTTTACTTGCAGGGTTACCCAATATTTTTGACAGCCTGATTTAGTGCTGATGGAAAGCCTGTATATATATAAAAAAACAACTACAGCTTTTAAAACCATTAACAATGTTTTATAGCAAAGGAAATGGAGGTGTATGTCAAATAATTAAGCGCTTTAAGCCCAGAATACTTCATGAGTAAATGATAAAGGTTATTGTTTTCCCTTACCCCTGAAAAGTAGCTCCTTGTTAAAAATCCACCATCTCTACCCCCTTTTTTTTTTTTTACCATTTCAATGAATACGTGCAGATCTCTAACCATATCTCCTCACTCTTTCTCCACAGCAACACGGAGAACCAAGATGAAGAAGAAAGCTCGGCAGCACCGGGTTGCGGTGCCGCAGAGGCCGTCGTCTCCCATCATGCCTTCCCCCAACAAGCAGATCCTGACGTACGCCCAGGCGCAGAGCATGGTGGAGTTCGATCTCGATGGCCGCCTCCATCGAATCAGCATATACGACCAGCTGGACGTGATCTCAGATGATGACCCCATGGTGCAGGAGATGATGGAGTGCACCAGCAATAAGGAGAATGCTGAGAAACCGCAGCAGGTCCTCCTGAGGTCTGTCCGGTTAAAAAACAACCAGGAGAAGAGAAACGCTGCGCTGGGCATCACCAGTCCTGGACATGGAGGTGGATATCAGCCTGCTGCCAATACCGGTCCAAAACTCAACGAGCCTAAATTTCGTACTGTGGAATATAATCTTCCAGCAGTTCCTAAGCGCTCATCCGCCTTTTATAAATACACAGAGAAGACAGAGGAAGAGCTGGACGAGGACACGGAGTACGACATGGACGAGGAGGATTATGCCTGGTTGGATTTGGTGAATGAGAAACGGAAAAGCGAAGGGGTCAGTCAGGTCTCTCACAACGTCTTTGAGTTTCTCGTCGATCGCTTTGAGAAAGAGTTGCACTTGGAGAGTTTGGACCAAGGCGGTGAGAAGCACGCTCCCATTGACGAGGACGCCGTCTGCTGCATCTGCATGGACGGAGAGTGTCACAACAGCAACGCTATTCTGTTTTGCGACATGTGCAACGTGGCCGTGCACCAGGAATGTTACGGTGTGCCGTATATTCCTGAGGGCCAGTGGCTTTGCAGACACTGTCTTCAGGTACCCACCCAGCCTTCAGACTGTATCCTCTGTCCTAATAAGGGGGGAGCACTGAAAAAGACAGTAGATGAGCGCTGGGGCCACGTGGTGTGCGCCCTCTGGGTCCCTGAGGTCGGCTTCACCAACACCACCTTCATCGAACCCATAGACGGTGTCAGCCACATTCCTCCCGCCCGCTGGAAGCTCACCTGCTACCTCTGCAAGGAGAAAGGCGTGGGGGCGTGCATCCAGTGCCACAAAGCCAACTGTTACACCGCCTTCCATGTCAGCTG
This sequence comes from Notothenia coriiceps, assembly GCF_000735185.1. Taxonomy (NCBI): domain Eukaryota; kingdom Metazoa; phylum Chordata; class Actinopteri; order Perciformes; family Nototheniidae; genus Notothenia; species Notothenia coriiceps. The sequence continues at coordinate 175,759 of NW_011354823.1, forward strand.
CGCCCAAAGGGCTGGCCTCTTTATGAAGATGGAGCCGATCAAGGAGGTGACGGACACTGGGGAGCCCACGTTTTCTGTGAAGAAGACGGCATACTGTGGAGCGCACACACCAAACGGGTGTGTGAGGAGGCCTCTAACAATCTACAATGAGGCCAAACCCAAAAACGGACTATGTAAGAAAGTGGACAAAGGGAGAGGTGCTGGGAAAGGATCGTCTAAAGGAAAGAAGAAGAGTAAGAAGCCTGAGTCTGAAGCTGAGAGTGAAGCTGTGACTCCTGCTGCTGTGCCTACGTTTCCCGCTCACAGGTGTGCTTTAAAAGTTTTATTAAAGGGGCCCTTTCATGCTTTTTGGGGGTTTCCCTTTCCTGTCATGTTATATTGTTTTTATAAGTTCCAGAGGGAGTTTTCCCTCCCACATACTGCCCTCTGACTGAAACGCTAATAGTTGGTATATTTTGTTTACTTCCGTAACATCACTGTGTAACACTCACGCTTCTCAGACTGGGCTCTAATTACAGGCAGCACAGGGAGTATGAGAAACATATCATTAAAGCATGTAGACATGTCACAGATAAGACACAAAAACAAATATGAACCTGAAAATCAGCCCCTTTTTTAATGATGGTGATTATGTTGTGTTTTAGTGCTTTGAGGCCAGGAGTGGTGATATAGGGAGGGTTTTTCTTTTTTTTCTCAAGGACACTGATAAGACAGTCTGCTGTTGATATACAAACATTGGCTGTTGTGGGGTTTGAGCACGAGACAAATGTTTGCCTTCGGAAATAGAAGCTTCAGTGATCTGCTGGCATGCATTTGCTCTGCGTCGAGTGTCAGTCAAATTCAGGTTAAAGCTTGTTTGTGGCTGTTAATTAAATTTAAAAAACGCAACCACGTGTGTAACAAGCCGCTGTATTATTCTTGGCTTGCATAATCCTTCAAGAAGCCTAGAAGCCTTTTGAAGTGTGCCAGCTGTTGGTATCTCTCCTTCTAATACCTATCTCCCTGGCTCCCCTAGGTTACAAACCATTCTCAACCAGGTGTCGGTTCAGAAGAAAAAAGCTTTTGTGGAGCTGGCCCTAAATTACTGGACACTAAAGAGGCAATCCAGGAACGGCCTCCCCCTCATCAGACGCCTCCAGACGAGCATGCAGTCTCAGAAGAATACGCAACCGGTTTGTTTATCTCTCAGTCAAACACAGGAGACTATCAGTTTTCATTTCGATTTGTATCTATGTGTAGTTTTTAGAAACTTGACTTGCATGCTCTCAACAAGGTGTTGTGTGTCTTCATGCTTATGTAGCCGTTTGCCGTAAAGAAATGTTTAAAAGGTTTATCTTGAGAAACCCTCAGATGTTATTCAAGTTGACAGCCATTGGTCTGAATGCCTGTATTACTTATTATACTTTCCAGAAGCAGAATGAGGAGGAGAGCAGGGCGCTGAAGGAGCAGCTGAAGGAGTGGCATCGTCTCCGACACGACCTGGAGAGAGCGCGGCTGCTGCTGGAGCTGATCCGCAAGAGGGAGAAGATGAAGAGGGAGGAGGTATATAGACATTTATTTATTTATTAGGATACATTCCTTGAGATGCACCGTTCTCCAGGTGGGACTGGGACTTCACTTGTGTTCTGATTACATTCTGTCAAATACATGGAAAAGCCTTCTTACGGTTTCCCTCTGTGCTGTTTTGTAGATTAAACTGCAGGAGAGCCTTCTAGAGATCCAGTTGTGTCCGTTCAGTATTTTGCTCCAAGGGCTATTGGACCAGCTCCAGACAAAGGACCAGGCCAAGATCTTCACACAGCCGGTCGACATCAGCGAGGTAAACACTTTTTTAAATTCCCTTGCTGAGTTTGACCGTATTATTTTATTGTGTTTTCTTTTTGGATGCCACACATGCACCCAAACAATTGAACCTAAGGAAGAATAGGAACACGGCGGAGAGAAATAAACAGCTAAACAATTGTTTTCCTTGTAATTCTCGAGAGAGCATTTGAGTTTTTTGGCGTTATCTTGATCTACTTATCTCGGATACTGTTATGTTGTTAATTGTGTGCAATTGTAGTGTTGTGGCATGGGGCTTCACCTTACTTGTTGGCAATAGCAGCACTTTGTGTTGGCTAATCAGGCATGTGAGATAGAGATCTGTATTGTAAGCAAAAGAAGAAAGTCACTGCAGCTATGATTAACTTTTTAAGAGGTTTCCAATCCAGATTTGTAACTACAATGGCCAGTCAGAGCCTTCCTGTTTGGTAAAGCTCTAAACTGGACTTGCTGGTTCAGAGCTCAACACAATTGGGTTTTACCTGTTTTTCTAGATAACTACTTCAGAGATGTTTTTAAAACAATTGCAAGCCACGCCAACAATTACTTAATTTAAACTATTTTTCTGGAGTTTAATCTCCGAAAGCCCTGACACACAAAGTAAAAAACAACCACCACTTATTAACCTTTTCTTTCCCGTTCATTGCATTTGAACACACCACGCTCGGTCAACCGCTCGCTCCATGTCACAGGCTCGGATCAGAGTGGTTATAAATGAGCCCCCTTCTCCTGGTGTCGACAGTCTTGAGCAATGTGACTTCCTGTTGTGTGGAATGTGTAACTCAAGAGTAAGGTCCACTGGCAGATAGTGAGGGGAGAAGAAGGGGGATGTTTCCTGTCGCTCTCATGCCCGGCTAGCTCAGTCGGTAGAGCATGAGACTCTTAATCTCAGGGTCGTGGGTTCGAGCCCCACGTTGGGCGCTGCTTTTGTCTCGGGAGGCCTCGTGAACCACGTGCAATACAACTATTTAATATCTTTATGTGCCCTTTAATGCTGCTGTTGCCGTGTGCCAAACATATTTGTTTTTTCTAAGTATTTATTTATTTTTATATTCCTGTATTTTACTTGCGCAGGGTGGACTAGCAAACTAAGGTCTGTTTACTGTGTGCATATGAACATACATATCTTGAATCTGGAATCTAATTTATACAACTGGTACAGTCGTAATAAATA
>NW_011354823.1:178798-188095 GCF_000735185.1 Notothenia coriiceps
ATCCCACCACCACCGCTCAACACTTACGGCCCATCCACAACAAGCGGCGGTTTCGTTTAAAGCTTCAAACCGCTTCCGCCCATTCACTTTGCGGAGCCGAAGCGTAAGCGTTGCTTGCGTCCTTGCGTTGCTTGCGTTGCTTGCGTTGCTTGCGTTTGCGTTGCTTGCGTATTGGCGTGCCCGTTGCTTGCGTTGCTTGCCGTTGTGTGTGGTTTGCGTTGCTTGCGTTTGCGTTGCTTGCGGTTGCTTCGCCTTTGCGTTGCTTGCCGTTGCTTGCGTTGCTGGCGTTGCTGCGTTGCTTGCGTTTGCGTTGCTTGCCGTTTGCGTTGTTTGCGTTGCTTGCGGTTGCGTTGCGTTGCGTTGCTTGCGTTGCTTGCGTTGCGTTTGCGTTGCTTCGCTGCAAAAGTTGAAGCCAGATGTTCAACTTTGAAGCTTTCGACGGAGAGGCGTCAGCCAATCAAAACCGCTGCTTGCTCTCCGCGTGCCGGGGGGGAGATCAGGTGCATTGCGTTGTTGGCTCTAGCCCTTCAGGCCATGCCCGCGGCAAGCCCGACAACGCCACTGGCCGCTGGTGGTGGACGCCGTTAGAGGGCAAAGCGATACAAATGCAAGCACTCCATCTTCACTGACTACAGGCTCAGCCTTTAACACCGGTCATCCCACACAAACTCTCTGCTAAGCTCCTCACTCTCGGACTTGACAACCTGCTCTCTGCTGAACTGGGTGTGTGTGCTGAACTTTCTGCATACAGACCCCAGTCAGTCAGAGTTGGCCAACCGCACGTCAGGCCACTAAAACTGCGTAAGCACAGGGACCCCCCAGGGCTGCGTGCTGAGTCCCCTGCTGCTAACACCCTCTTCACAATACGACTGTGCTGGCTCCCAGAGCAACACCTTGTCGTTGGTCACAGTCGCCAGATGATCCAGATGATACGACCTGAATGGACTGATCACCGGTGGGCTGGAGGCAGGCGTACAGAAGAGAGGGGTGGCGGACCGGTGACCTGGGTGTCAGCCACGAAACCTCTCCCCTGAAGTGCCCCAGACACAGACCAAGGGGCATGATTTATTGATCAACCCATGGGAGGAAGAGGGTTGCAGCAGACAACCGACTAGGGGAGGGATGGAGGCTGGACAGGGCGCTGAAAACCTTTAAATTCCTTTCTCGAACCCACATCATTTTCTTCACTGGGTTCTCTCCTAATGCATTATAACTGGAACTTATATAAAACTTATGTCCCTGAGATTGTGTCTTGTACTTTCCTAAGGAGGCCTGAGAAAATGCTGGCATGCCCATCCAAAATACTCAGCAACTTCTACAGATGCTACCAGTTAGGAGAGCGTCCTTACTAGGGATGCCAGTGATTTATTCGAATATGTCGTTACAGTTCTCATAATCGATATTATTTTTAAAATGATTTTTACTAATATATTTTTTTTGATTAGTATTTTATGGTTTTTTTCTGGCATTCAGTTTTCAAACCAAAATATAGATGAATGCCTAATAATAGTAATAGTATTAATAATAGTAAAATTGGACATAGGTCACACCACCATGGGTTTGCTTTTACTGTTTCTTTCCTGCCCGTGGGGAGGGGTCGTTCTGAATAAATCGATCTATTATTCGGCCATGCGCCCTGCCCGAATAATCGATTTTGATCATGGCTCAGTTTCTGGCTAGACCCTAGTCTCTTACCAGTCCATCACAGGTCTGCGTATGGAAAATGCACTGCTCAGGACAGGAAGGCACTCCATGCGTGCTGCATAGAAACCTGCAACAGTACATCTCAGGCAGCAGCCTTTAAAATCCAGGGACCACGAGACTGGGCAAACCAGCTTTCTACCCACAGACCATCAGCCCTGTATGACCCCGGCCCCCCTCACAAACACACACACTGGTTGAACTGTGAGTGCTACACAGACACACTGACACTCACCATTTGCACTGGCACTGCTACAGGTACCTACTTTAACAATGCATAGTGCACTTGTTGTCTGCCGTGCAATATTTTATACTGTGAACCATGTGCGATACAACTATTTATCTACTATTTAAATATCTTTTAAACTGCTGCTACTTATGTGCCCTTTTATGCTGCTGTTGCCGTGTGCCAAACTTATTTGTTTATTTTTAAATTCCTGTATTTTACTTGCGCAGGGTGGACTAGCAAAGTAAGGTCTGTTTACTGTGTGCATATGAACATACATATCTTGAATCTTGAATCTAATTATCAACTGCACCGATAAATACATGTACAATAACTTACTTACTGCCTTCTGTTCTTGTATTTGTATGGCAATGTTGTATTGTTTTGAAAGCGTACTGTTCAATGTATCATAGGTCCAATTTATAGTCACTTTATATAGAGTATTGTAGTGCCGAGAGGTAGGAGTCGGAGGCGGTGCATTGAAGGTTCAAAGTTGTCTTTATTCAAGAGCAGAAAAGGGCATGTTGTCGGGTCGCAGCCCGGGAAGACAAGAGAGAGAGAAAGGGAGGAGGACACAGTATATACACAGGAGGTACCGTCAACAAATGTGTCCGTGCGGAACCATACCTCTAGGGGCATGTAGTTCCTAGATTGAATTCTGTAATACAGTGGTCACCACTATATGAAAAGTTTTAGCATGTATTGTCAAAATGATACTTATAGCCTACTGTCTGTTATGTGTGATTGCACCATTGAGAATGCTTGGAAATTCGCTCTACTCTGTGTAGTGACAATAAAGGAATCCAATCTAAAAAATCTCATGTCTGACTGCGACTGTTACTCGACATAAATCAAAAACACTATTCTAAGTCGTTGTGAAGATGATGAGAACCATAATTTCACACTGATGCTGTTTATTGACTTTAATCCTTCTCGACTATAGTCCCTCCCTCTTGGCTTTAATTCTCTATCATTTCCAATAACACCATCTGAGCTCCATTTCTAGTTCAGTTCATTTTAGATGTGTAATACATCTGGCAATTTGTTAAGGCAGCTTATTTGAGGACTGCTCTTTTAACTGGTCTGTCGGTTGGTCTTTTGTAGTTAAATCCTCACATCAAATCCAAGACAAGCTTCAGATGAGCGTAGAAGTGTTTTTGCTAATCATTAGCTGAACCTCTGACAACATTTCTAAAGCATTACATCGCTCGTGTTTTGGTTTAATTTGAGGCCGCTTTCCTTTTGACTCTCTCCATCACACACACAAACACACATTTCAGAAAAGTCAGTCGAAATGTTGACCAATGGCAAAAATGACCGACATTAAATTATATTCTACATACATTGCGTTAGGGAGAAAGAGACTGATGCTCCTAGACATGGGCTAATTGATCGAATAATGAAGTAACTGATTCATTGTTTTTTAGTGGCAATACTCAACGTTATTGGACAGATGAAGAAAGACAAAAGCTTCATCTTAAAGAACTTGCTAGTCATAACTTAAAAGTGGAACTCCATACTTTAGCAAATTAAAAGTTGGGTGGATCAAAAAACAAGGAATGAGCCCTAAGACCCAGAATTGAGTTTGAAATGATGACTTCCTGTTTCCGTGCCTCAAAGTCGATGTTTTTTTAATGTGTTTGTGGTGAGATGCCAAAACTAAGGTCTGTGGTCAAGCAAAAGAGATTTTAACGTTTTGTTCGATAACATAAAATATGTGAGTAATTACCCCACTGGTGACTTTAACAACAGCAGTCTAAGAGTCTAAAAGAGACTACTTAGCATCATCAAGCCGAACATTAGCCGCTTGTAGCTTATTGGTGGTGTTCTTGAAGTCATGTGACTGTCAGGTAGTTTGTTTATAGCATATAACGTTAGCTTTTAACTTCTGCCAATTGCATTTACACTCCAAAAATCCTAGTGTTGTTAATATGTGGAGATTATCCAATGGAAAATTCCCATTACTTTTTGATGAGGGAGCCCATATGATGCTAACAACACTATTTTCATACCTGAATAGCAAACTGTCCATGACAAGTAATTGCAATGCAGAAAAGTTAAAAAGAAAAAGCAATAAGAGCTCTGAGTTCTTGCTGGTTTTCACATGGGACACTTCTGTAACGCTTGGTTTACTTAGAGGTTATACAAATAAGCACATCCACAGATTAAATTAGACGTCATAATGTATCAACATCAAGTATTATCTCTTGACCTATGGTCCAGTGTCTTGGGGATCCCGGAGAGTCCAAAAGGCGCTTTCGCTCACACTTCATCACAGTTTGAACGTCCCAGTGGTCCAAGTGGACATACGATCCCCAAAAAGGTGGACTCCGGGGTGATGAGGAGCCTTTGATCTGACAGCTTTCACATGTGCTTATCCGTGAAAACAAGGTTCCTCACTCTTCTCCCGTCTACTCGTCCTCATGTTCATTATTTCAAGGAATCTCACCCTCTTCCCCTTCTTTCCTCTCCCTCCTTCCTTACCCTTCCTTTGCCCTTCATCCCTCCATCCCTCTTTCTATCTTGAACTAACTCCTTCTTGCTCGTCTCCTAGTTTCACTTGTAGACCTCCTTATCTCCCCATAGGAGTCTGCAGTTAGACACTGGTTTGCACACACACACACACACACACACACACACACACACACACACACACACACACACACACACACACACACACACACACACACACACACACACACACACTCTGGGCTTAAATTGGACGCAACCAGAATGTTAGACTCTGTTTCTGTCTTGCCCAGTCAGCATTAGTATCTCCATTTCTCTCTATTCAGTCTCAATAGATTTATTTCAGCCTCTCTTGAACTCAGACCTGCATCCGATTTTCACTTCAATCTAAAATAATAAGTGTAATAACATGAGAAACTGCTGACCTTTGTGATTGACCCATTGTCTCACTGTAAGGGAAGGCAAGGTTTTTCTATATTAATGTATGCCGTATAATATGTAGCAATTCAAAGTGCTTTACATGACACATAAAAGCTGAATGGCACCACACTGTGTGCACTTTAGCTGTGAAGAGCCCCCTTTGTGCTTAATGTCATTGGGTTTGAATCGTTTTATATTCCTCTGTGGTTTGCTTGGTTGCCATTTTATCGGCCTCACAATAATGCCATCTCAAGAAAGTAATACATTCAAAGCTTTGCAGAAGATAATCTAACCATTATGCCTTTGATTATGTTGTCCAATCTCAAGAAAGCAGGGAAAAGCCAGAACTTAACCATCGATGAAATACAAAATAAAGTTGTTCTTGTTATCTACCATCTATGAACTTGATCCAACCGGCAGCTTTGGGAATAATTAGAAGGCCTGTTGGAAAATCAATGATTTCAGTTGTGTTTGTTTCGTGTTTTTGATCACCTGAACAAGCCATAGCTTTTGTTGAAGCTCACAGAGATTCACAGGTGAGTATATTTTAGCAATTGCAAGATGCAAAAAAAAAAACTCAGCAGTGTGATTAGGATCAGAGATGCTGAGAAGAAAGCATTTCATGGCAACACGTTTCATCGTTTGCCAGATTGCTCTCTAGACATTTAAAAAGTATTGTGTACAAGTGTTGTTATATTTTTAAAGTTTCATGAAGTTTGTTTTTCATCCATTGCTAGTTGGTACATATCTTGTTTATGACCACATATTCAGAACATGCCAGGCTGGTTGTTGAAGCACAATACAGTCATACTCATATGCAGCCTTAAGGCAACGTTGGTCATTCAGAATAAACTAATTGTTTTTTTAATTGATTTGTGATTATATTTCAGACCCTCGTAAAGGTTTTCTTTTAGTAAATTAGAATATTTAGCATACATTTTGTTTTAAATATCTGTATGTAGTGTCTCTACTGGGACATGTCTCCATGCTTTAATTAGACCCTCCAGAAAAACGCGATTCTGCGATCGCAGAATTTACCGCATAATCAGCAAAATGGCGCAGATTTTTAAAAGGCCGCATATTTATCAAAAGGCCGCATAATCCCAGCATTTTTCCACACAAAGTTGAGAAGAAAAAAAAGTTAACTCGATCGCAGAATCGCGTTTTCTGGAGGGTCACATAGCAACATTAAATATCTTAGGAGCCATGAAGTCCAAGGATGGATCTGTTGCAAATGTAATAAGGTTTTTTGTATAGTTTATAACCGAGTATTGCCTTTGTAATAATATTTATGTTTTATTTTAATTTTTTATTTCAATGGGTTTGATGAGTTTGTCCAAATGGATATGAGCTCACTAATCATCTTTTCTTTCGCAAAAGAGTGTTTGTATTTATACGATTAGTACGTTTATGCAAACTGCACAATAATAGGAGAGAACAATCACGGCAGTGTAGCACTACTTGAGCACATCCACTACTCATCAGGTCCCATTAAATTATCACGATATGTGTATGAATACAAACTACAAGTAACGAGCCAAGAGTCCAATACTTAACAAAAGTAAACAGAAATTAGTTTCCAGTATGAATTGAAATAGACTATCAGTTCATTTAGCAATCAACGTACAGCTATCAACGTACTGCATACTGACCAACCAAGAGGTGGATTGAGTCTGCCTGAGCTAAATTATATGTTGCAATGTTTCCCTTTAAATGTCGCTGTCTTTTTAATGGTCTTTGCCGGGAGAATACACAACTTCGCCTTGGTTTTTGAAGTCGTAAATAGATGCTCTGATTATTTTAATAATGCAACAGCACCACAATAACCTTTTGTTTCTCTTTTTTCGATGATCCATGCACTAGTTTAGAAGGGCGGGGGTCAGAGTAGCCACATGAAGGGAAATGGGTCGGCGGAGAGACGTAAAAAGGATGTGACGCATTTTAGTAGATGACATTTTAGAAAATTAACATATTTGGGAGTCACAGTATCGCCTCAAACTCAATATTAGAAAGTTCCTTGGCTGCTACTAATATTGGTCACTGTGGCAAACACTTTCTTTTTTTCTTTTTTCTTTTTTTTCATAACAGTGTTATTAGGAAGTACAGTGAGCCCTGGGTCCTAATCACAGGGGCCTGGGTTTAAATCTACCTATTGCCCCTTGTTGCATGCTGTCCATCCATGGTATCTACATTTAGGCAAAAGCAACATGGTTTGACCTGTACCGGTAAAAACTGAAACCATTCACTTAATTAAATGTAATTTTTGTCAACACATTTTACATAACTGCATTAGGTAGCAATAATAGTACGTTTAATAATAAATATTAGGTTCACACTCATATTTCTAATTGAAAGTCACGTTTCCTGTGTAGTATGATCACATTATATTTTGATTGGCCTTTTACCAAATATCTGACAGCGGAGAGTCCCTGATGTGTCAGCATGTGACCAATGTAAGTAGTCTTACTTCTTGTAGCCTCACATTCCATAAGTCTGGTGTTAAATGCAGCCTCTCATTGAAGCTGTGTCAGACCTGATCCTGCAGATGCCCCCCCCGTCACCCTGAGCTTGTAACCATGTGTGGACGCCTGCCAGCTCTCCTGTCATCATCACCATTACATGAAACTACGGTGGTGCTGGGGAACAAGTGACGAGGAAGGAACCAGAGGAGGGATGACGCAGAGCCCGGAAGACATTCGGAGCAGACCCCCTCCTCTGGGAACTCACTTTTTGTGGACCAGCTCGGCACCTCCAGGGCCCCGGAGGCCCGGCGCTGACAATATCCAGGTGGTTGAGAGGGAAGGAGGACCCATTAGCAGATGAGGCCGGACCATGAAGCCGACAGGGTAACTGTGAGACGCAGCACAGCTGAGGGGGGCCACAGGGCTGTCAGCAGCACTCGACAGCCCAAAGTTGGACCCCCATCCCCATGCAATTGCTATAAAAACTAGGCAAAATTACAATGAAATATGTTGATGACACTCCATTTACACCAGGACATTTGTCCTGTGTAAAATTAATTTCAGACATGCAGATTAATAAAATCTATTTACAAGACACTCAAGAGTGAGGATACTGGCTCTATTTAGGAATCCCACTTTGAATATCATTTCTGTCCTGTGCATACTGTAAATGTGGGTTTATTTGCCTGTGGGTGATACCATCAAGTCATAATATATACCACCAACATGGCAGTCCAGCAGACATTCATCAAAAATGCTCTATTTAGCAACTCATGCAAAAATACACGACTTTTTTAGGATTGATTTACTGTGATTTTATGATTTTTTACATTTAGTTTTAATCTCTGTTGTTTATGTGTTTTAGCTGATTCAATTAATTCATCTGTGTGGTTAAAATGTGTTATTTATATTGGAAAGTACTTTCCTACTGTGTTTGAATGGTGGCTAAAATGTTATAATGTATAAATATTCTTTATTATGTTCTTATAATGATTATATTATTATTATTATACGGATGACTTTAGTTAAGGCAATGAAGGTCACAATCTTTTTTCTATTTGTACGTGGCCACATCAATTTCATTTATAGTGTCTCACCTTTTTTAATTAATTTCTTGCGCTACCCCAATTATTTTGCAATTACATTCCAGACGGCTTCCTCAGAGCCCCACACCCCAGTGTTTCTGACTGACTCCTGAGTGCTGTTTTAGCGGAAACAGGTCACAGAGTCCTGGCGGAATGTAAACATGTTGAACCAGCAGCACCACCCATCAGAACATGATACCAGCACAAGGTGGTCCCCAAAGCCCCTCGATCCCTCTGTGAGAGAGTCTTTCGCACCCTGCAGGCCATGAGCACACAACCATGGTCACAATGCACCACCCATCTGCCGGCCATGGCGCGGATCTGATGGGCCGGGGAAACAATTCATTCAGTTCAGGGCAGTCCTCCTGGGACGGATAACTCGGGGTGGTTGAGGACTCCCCCAAGAGATGCTAAATGGCTTTTAAACAGCCTGCCTCCATAGTTCGGTAGGGATCTGTTTGAGAGTGAAACACAAGGTTGCTAGGATACAGATTGTGCATGGATGACTACTGGATGTTATTAAATAGAATTGTTTGTATCTTCAATTGTTCGATTCGCAGACAGGGCCTTTGTTTGTGTCCTGTTCTAATCAGTCTCGTTACACAGTTCCTGTTTGTCTTAAGGAAAGGTAAGAATGCCCGTTATTAACTAATACCCTCAATGACTAGCCAATGGTGGTACTATGGGCTGTGTTTTTTTCTTTCTTATCAACAAAGATATGTAGAACTGTTTCCAACTTAATTGACGATGTATTTGAAAAGTGGTCCTTATTAACACTTGAATACTACGTGTAATATGTTTTTACATTTAAGAAGTACATATAAGACAAGCACAAGTTTCATTTGGTGGGCTGTATTCCATTATACCTTTTTGAATTTGCTGAGGCCTAGTTAATAATGGTCCGCGGGCCGCATCTTGGCCCGCAGTCCGTAGT
>NW_011354823.1:188134-196442 GCF_000735185.1 Notothenia coriiceps
CCCCCCAAAACGAAAACTCTTCGGTTCTCCACGAATTACACAAGTCACCCAAATCAGCGTTAAAAAAGCGGGAGGCGCCGAAAAGCTGTTCTCATACTGCCTGTGCTGCAGCACCTCTTTTCACCCTCCGTCTGAAACCAGAGCCCAGTCTGCTCTGATGGGTTAGCAGACTCTGTTGTGATTGGTCAACTGGTCGCTTAGAGATGTCACGCCCCTTAGCCTATCACGTACAATGTATTGGAGCGCTACACAATAGAAGCACAAGTGTTATATAGTGATGTCACTATGTTTCGTAAATAAACAAAGGAATCCAATGGAGGCGGGAAAACCCCCCAAAAGCATAACAGGGCCCCTTTAAAAATTCCAAAATTGAAAAAGTATTACATTTGTTTTGTTCAGTGAAACAAAAGTAATTGTTAGTCATTGCCAATACTTGCATTTTCTAAGGACAATGAATTTACACTTATCTTGTTTTTCACTACATATCAGTACAGCAAATACTGGCAGGAGATGAAATGAATTAGATAATGACGAGTAATGCTTCGTGGGTCCGATGTCTCAGTAGTTTTAATGTCAGGTTTCCAAACTAGCTGGAAAATGGATGTGTCACCAGTGAGATGTGCCTCTTAGATCTACTTCATACTTCCATAGTGGTGAGATATCAGCTGGTTATACGAGCTGTTGGTGTGAAATACACCCCAAAGACTCTCTGCTGTTCGACATCAGAGGGAGCCGTCTTAGGAAATAATGCATTACGCTGATAGAAGGCAGCTCAGTGGTTACGGGACAAAATGTTCCGTGTGCTTTTCACATGCTGTACTCTGAGGACTCATCCAATAGGGGGTCTGACTGCACTGCATTATAGCAGCATCCTAAATAGCTCCTATAGCTGCTTCCTGTTCCACCTTTCTCATATTCTGCACACTTGTCATCATGCTCAGCCTTGCATTTTAAGTAGCAGCAGTTTTTGATATTTTCGGGCAAAAACATACTAAAATTCATCACGTCTCATAACTTCTTTCCAACTGTTGTGGCAGATGAATTAACCCCCTTTCATCAGGGGGTCTGTGGGACATTTATTAACTTACAGCCATGTTCACAATATAAAGCAGGTGTTTTTTGTCCCTGATGTTCAGGTAACCTTACCAAAGCATCGTAGAAAGAGCAAGAACAGATGCATACAGTACAAAACCCGGGTGTAAATAGCTCCAGTGCTTAAGATAAGAAGTGCCTTTATACATCCACTATAGGGGAATTACAATTTGACGCAGCATCACAAGGGAATGAAGTTATCAAAGAAACATTTCCATAAATATCTATAGATCCAAAACAGAATCTAAAGGGTAGCCCGGGGGTAAATAGCATTGTTAGCTACGGACACCCGGGTGTAAATAGCATCTGCCTTTTTCAAATGAAATATATCGAACCTTTCACATTTGCAAGTAATTTAAGAAAGACCAGCACATATTCAGCTGCCGGCACTATCTCGCAAAACTCGCTGCATATCTTGTAATGTTTATCACATGTAGGGGGATATCTATCATTTCCTGCAGCCTGTTGGAAGTCAGCAACTGTTGGACTGAACAGAAAGAGGCGCCATAGCTGATACACTTTGGTAGACAAACAGCAGCATTGTCATGTGAAGTTTCATAAGATTTTAAGGAGAACAACCATAACAACATATATAATCTAACCCAAGAAAGCATTTATTTGGGTTGATGGAGGATTAATGGTGGTTTCTTAAGGTGGACCTATCATGCTATATTGGAAAAATATATTGTAGGGCCATAACTATACAAAACATGTCTGTGAAGTTTTTTGCTTAAAATACCAAACAGATCCCCCGTTGTAGCCACGCCTCATACTGCTCATACCCCTCTTTTGCTGCCCTGTTAGAGAAACGCGGATTTTGGGTCCTTAGCTTGAAAAAAAATGAAAAAGAGGAGGCGGAGCTAATACCTGATCAGAATTCTACCGGAGATAAAGTTAAATTCTGCTGTGATAAAACGCCATCCTGTTCTAAACCACATCAAGGATTATTTCCGAAACAGTATGGAGCTCAAATGCTTTTTCTCTTGCAAGTTTATCACGAGGTGAGTTCCTTTTTTTATTTCCTGCTTTTTAAACACATGTGCTCTACAGTACAAGTTAGCTCTGAGTATTAGCGATGCTAATGTAAACAAAGACGAGATTACGTCCAAAACACGTCAGGCATTGTTTCTGATAGCAACTTTCTGTGGGTCCGCTGCCGATTTGACGTCAGATCGGATGGAATCTGTATCCGCTCGTTGTTCCCCCGTTTTTAAAAGATTTGGGTACGGAGGAAAAGAGAGAGGGTTTTATTTTCTGACGCTGCGAAATAAAACCCTCTCTCTTTTCCTCCGTACCCAAATCTTTTAAAAACGGGGGAACAACGAGCGGATACAGATTCCATCCGATCTGACGNAAATAGTTGGAAAAAGGAATGAGTTATAGTTCGGTGTGAATAACAAAAATGAAGCCGTCACTGAAAAACACACGAGTCCACTCAAATCGACACAAAGCGACACATAGCGATTTGGTTCTTTTAGTGTGGAGGTGCCTCGAGTCGCGCTAAGTGTTTCATGGCTGGTTAGTCTCGTGTGACACGAGTGTCCCTCCCCCCCCCCCCACCCCTCGACGTCGCTCGGCAAATCACCTCTTTCACCTTATGACGACTTATGTGTTATGAAAATGTCTCTACGACATACGCTTTGGTTACACTCAAACCTTTTAACGTGTCATAAAAAGATAAAATCATATGGAGTTGTTACCTAAGTGACCCTGTTACCGGTACTGTGAGAGAGTTGGAAATTTTGACAAAAACCCAACTTGTGTTTCTTGACCGCCAACGTCTTATAAATGACACTAAATATTGACGCTAGAGAACACAATAAAATAAGTTTATGTTATTGACTAAAGAATAATTTATTTTTTATTAGAGTTTTTAGAGTAGATGTATAAGTTCCAGTCTACAATTATTTGACAATAACAGTCTGCAGTTGTATGTACTCTAGTTGACATACCCGACGTCACCAAAAGAGCAAGTTTACATAATTCAACACTAGTTTTAAACAGTTGTTTATTATCATTGTGTTTCCTACCAGACAATAAGACAAGAGAGTGGACTTTATTACTAATTCGCTGACGTTCTCAGTAAGTTGGGAACCACATAATTATGTCAGACAGAAGGGGGAGAGTCAGTCACAGAAGATCTAGGTTCTACCATAAGTGCCGTACCTTTCTTGGTATCTGTTTTAGTTTACTACCTACCTGCGTGCGAGTCGTATGGTCGGTCAGACACGTCTAGCGGATGTACGCATGTACTTGGTGGACTCGTAGCACGTCCTGGCTCGGGCAGTCGCTGGAGTCACTTGCACCTGACTACTTTGAGACTGTGTGTGTGTGTGTGTGTGTGTGTGTGTGTGTGGTGTGTGTGTGTGTGTGTGGTGTGTGTGTGTGTGTGTGTGTGTGTTGTGTGTGTGTGTTGTGTGTGTGTGTGTGTTGTGTGTGTGTGTGTGTGTGTGTGTGTGTGTGTGTGGTGTGCATGGAGAGACATGGTTTACGGAGGAAAAGGAGATTACAAATGACCCGTGGGCGGACGTTGTCCGCCCCAGAGGAGGGACGTAGGTGCTCAGCAAGACCGGGTCATAGCCGCTCGCACCCGTATGGGTCTGCAGAGAGAATTTCGCCGCGATCCCAACTGTCTGTTATCAGCCTGCAGCCAGGGAGGAGAGATCAGCAGAGCTGCCTGCACTGAGTGTGTGTGTGGATTGGTCAATTTGGACCAATCAGCGGGGGCCTTAACGTAACGGCTCCACGGATTGGCCCATTTAGTTCCGGGTACTTGCTTTAGTAAGCACGTACCCGGAAGAATCAAATGGATGATGACGTTTCACCAACGAGGCGTTTTGAGGAGGTATTTTCTGTGTTAGAGTTTTACTCGCTACAGGGTGTACTTTAAGGGTTTTGACTCTGCAGACCGTTTACATGCAGAAAAACCTTCATAACACACAAGGGGACGGGTAATAACCGGAAAAGCATGACATGTCACTTAGTAGTGCAACTAACACTTGCAGATTCCAGCTTTTCAAATGTGAGGATATACAGTTTTTTTTTTTTTGGATTTGAACTGTTGACTAAACAAAACAAGCGTAGGTAAACATTGGCTTTAAGAGACTGTTCCCTCTTAGATGTGGAATATTCTCAGTAGCAGATAAAAAGACATGGTTGTTAAAGATTGAAAAACATTCGGGGAGAATCCAGGTGACTTTATTCCCCGGAGCCATTTGTTGTCTCTCGACAAATAATGAGACACGGCCACGAGAGAATAATGATGGGCCTGCGGACACGTTGACAGCTTTTCCCTGGCGGAGAGCAGCGTGAGCTTAAATCATCCCTGGTGACGGCGGCACTCACCAGCTGCGCTTGTTGTCGAAGAAGAGGACGAGGTAGAGTTTCTCTTCGGCTTTGTACTGCATCTGCTCTCCGATGCGGAGCACGTCCATGGGGGGCATGGGGATGGACACCCCGTTGTGCTGGCAGCCCACGCGCGGCATGTGGGGGTCGATGATCTACGCTCAGCAGGGGGAGGAGAGAGGGGAGGCCATTACACACATACTCATATAGAAAACATACATGCATTCATCAATCTGACATATCGTTGAATTATCACTGGATATACACAACGCGGTGTTGGAAAGTAACTAAGTACATTAAGTTAAATATTATACTGTGCTATTTTATGCTGCTTCATAATTCTACTACATTTTGGAAGGAAACATTGTACTACATTTTTTTTTTTGGGCTCAACCCTTCGCTCATGCGCACTTTTTTTCCTTTTTCCTTAAGCCCCGCCTCAGATCTCCCACTCTCGGCTCAGTCATAAGAATGTAGAGGGAAAATAACTGGATTCGGCTTTTAGCGCATTTTACTACTTTTAATGCCTAATGATTTTAAATAAGTGCTTTCAAAGTGTTCGTGCTGGGTAGTTTATTTAGCTTTAAAAAATATATATACTCCTATTTACAGACGTCTCTTTCCCAATGCAAGTCAATGGGGAAAAGTCTCCCTGAAAAACACCCTGATTCAAATCAGGGCTAAAAAACTTTCTCTCCTGCTGCTTTTCCAGAAGTCATCTAACTAGGTTTTATCCTTGCACCTATACAATGTGAATTTCAACTACTTGCTGTGTCTTTTATGAATTGTCCTTTTTTTAAATTTATTTTGTTTTCCATTATTATTCACATTTAGAATTTCCTTGGTATCTAGAATGTGCTCTATAAATAAACTAACCTCAACCTCTGCACAAACATGGCATTAGTTTAATAATTTCTCCTTTCATGCTAAAGTCAAATTAAACTGGCTAACAGTGCCATCTAGAGGGGGAATAGGAAAGGTCCGCCTTTAAAGAACAGCTGCAGTAAACTTCTTTTGATGCCATAGTTATGTTATAATGTGAAGAGGTGACAAAAAAATAGTGATTGTCACACTTTCTCTCCAAAGAAAAGTCACTCACCAAGGCAGGGTAAGAAGGGTATCCGCTACATTTGGCCCAGATTAGCTTCAGGGGTTCCAGTGCAACTGTTGCAGCACTAGCGGGCATCCAGATATTGCTGTTGCCAACCTCTGTAAGAGCGAGAACCACACATTAAAACACAGGAACACACTTTCAGAGCCGTGCAGGGGGAAAATCAAAGTGGGAAATTACGTTTTTATTTCATTTCAAAGCCAGGGTGAATGACAGATATTACAATTTACCAGCCACTTTGAGCGTTTCAATAGCCAAACATGAATTTTAGATGAGGGGAAGGGAGTCCAGATGCTGACTGGTTACATGCCATGATGGCAGGCAGAGCGTCACCGGTCACTGCCAAAAGTCACCAATAGTTGGCGAGTAGCTCCTGTTCATTTCCAACCCTGTGTTTGTTTACCAGGTGTCTGCAAGTTATATCAAGTTTAAACTTTTAGGGACAATTATAACAAGTTAATGCTGAAGCTCAACAGGAACATTTTGATGGTGTTCAAGAGACACTTTAAGACATTTTAAAGTTTTACACAACCTACATAAATCTGTTTACCATACCAAATCTTTTTTTAATATTCAAAGCTTCCATTATATATTTTCACAAAAGTCTACGGTCATTTTTTCGGCCACCCTAAAAAACAATCACATTTTAAATATATTTACTTAGTCTTTTTCTAATTCCATCAATTTTCATTTGCTTATAATATCACTTGTCAGTTGTTTTCTTAATAACTACATTCCTTTAGAGAGTGAGAGAGCAAACAGTAAATACCAAACAAGAAGAATTGTTCGGGCTCCGATTCAGGGACTCTTTACTTTCAAACTTGTCCGGCCGTACCATTTGAAATTACTTTTAGACCAATTCATATTTCCTTAAATCATCCTTATTAGAAATGGTGACTTAAACAGGTAGTTTGTAAACATAATGCTACCCTCGCACACGCATACAGATCGGACACATTGAATGCAGTCTTCTTACCTGCAGCGATTCGTGCAGCTTTTGCAAAGTTCCCTGTTTCGATACAGGCGATTAACTCGCTCTTATCGTCCACAGTGTTTCTCCGGACCAAGGCGGGTTTCCCTTTCCCACATTTAGGAAGACTGAGAATAGTGCTGGAAACACAGAAAAGACATGCATGATACATTTGAAAGCCAAGATTACAAAGTATGTTGTACAATGAATCGTATCTCCAGCTTTAGCCGTATTTGAATGTAGACTGATGTGTCACCTGGTGCTGCCTGGCAGGCTGCTACAGGAGGAGATGGAGGACTCGGAGGCGCAGCGTCGCCGTGGCTCCACGGCTCGGCTGGCTCTGCTCGACTCCTCCAGCTCCTGCTCCTCCTCCACCTCCAGAAACCCGCTAGTTAAGCCTGAGAGGAGACAAGGCACAACCGGAATAAAAACAAAATCACATCCCAATACAAAAATGTACAAGGAAACGGATGTAGAAGAGTAAACAAGTGTGTGTTGTTGTATTGATGTGTTTTATTAGCTGTACTTGTACGTTTTGGGATTCCACATTTTGTATTTTGGGCCTCGAAGCACTGCTAGATACAGCTTTGCTAATTTAATAAGAGCCTTAAAGAAATGTCGTTTCAATTCTAACATATGGTGACTCAAAGAAATTGCAGACTATAAGGCACTTTGATACATTAAAACATAACAAGTGTTATTCAGTCTTTCTTGTTCTGTGTTTTTGGGGAACTCTTCGTACCGGTATCAGGGCGTTTCATAGGGCACTTTCCTTTGGCGCCTCCCGCCTCTACCTCCGTCCTGCTGCGCCTCCTCTTCTTGCTGTGGAGCAGCGTCTCCAGCCTGGGTATGACCACCGACAGGAAGGATTTGGAGCCCAGCTCTTCAACGTCATCCTCCTCTTCCTCCTCCTCCTCCTCCTCCTCCTCTTCCTCCTCCTGCTGCTGCTGCTCGGCCCTTTTTCTGTCGCCGTTCTCCTCCTCCTCGTTCCTCGGGAGTTTGCGTGGGCTGGTGGTCTTCGATTTGCGGAAGAGCACGGCGGTCCGGCGGTTCACCGTGCCCGTGGGCTCTGCGACCGTCGACGTGGCAACAACGCTCACGTCTCCGTCCAGCAGCGAGCTGTGGAGTCGGCCGAGGGAGTGTCCGTTGAGGCGCGGGGCGGAACAGAGCAGGTCTGGGAGTTCCCTGTCGAACTTGAGGCGTTTGCTGTGAGGCTTTTCTTCACGATCCGGGGCGGAGTCTATTGGTTTGAGGGTGGGGGGCCCCGGGTCTGAGTCTGACTGGATGTGGTGGGGGATTGAGTCCGAAGGCTCCAGTTTCGGAGGAAGAGACTTATCTCCTGTAGGGGAGAGGGAGAAAGCAGTTTAGTTTTGACTATACGGACAAGAGTGATCAAACATGAAGTGAGTAATAAAGGGGCCCTAATATGATCTTTGGGGTTCTCCCTTTCCTGCAGTGGGTCATAGATTTGTATGCCTGTAAATGCCAGAGGGAGTTTCTCTCCCACACTCCCCCCCCCTGCCTGAAACACCTCTAGTGTAGTCTTTTGTTTACTTCAGTAACATATTAACATCACTATGTAACACTTGTGCTTCTATGGCTGGCGCTCCAACACATTCTACGTGATAGGCTAAGGGGCGGCACAAAATATAGAGCTTTTGGAACATTAAAGCATGGACACATGTCACGGTAGAGGCACAAAATACATAGATGAACCTGAAAATGAGCATTATATGTCCCCTTCAAGTACAATACATATTTGTAATGTCACAGTTATTATTAATTAGGCA
>NW_011354824.1:0-12528 GCF_000735185.1 Notothenia coriiceps
AAGGATGTTGGCTGATGAAGACGAAGTAAGCTAGGTAGCCAATATAAGGCTTAGTCATCTTGCCAAATAGTGAGCCTGTGTTGTCTGTTAGAACTGGTTTATAAATGGTTCTTAATGATTAATAGAGTGTTTACAACCTAATTCATAACTTAATTATAAACCCTTTATGAATCCTTTACGAGGGTAGTCTTATTGTAAAGGGGTACCGAATGCAGCACAAGTGCTCGAGTTGACTGCCTGAACTAGCTCGCCGGCTTCACCCCATGTATGGTTGTCAGAAACAGACAAAGGGTTTTTTCAACGATGGGACATAAATCCTGCTTTCTATTTGCACAGTCAAGTAAATCACCTTTTACACTGAAATATCCACCCAGATCTCGACACAGCTTCCTGCTTTGACACTATATACACATGGTATGCTGAAGCTGATGTTGCCATGGGGCAGAATAGCTCTTTGTGTAACTTGTAAGTATAAAGAAATGTGCAACTTACATCATCATTTGGTTAAGACAGCCCTACTATTTAGTTCAATCAAATCTGAAATAAACTCTTAGGTTGACCAATCGTAACAGAGCCGGCCAGCTAACCAATCAGAGCAGACTGGGCTGTCGTTTCAGACAGACTTGAGAATCACTTTTTGGAAATGAAAGCATGTAAAGATGTCGCAGTAGATTCACAAAAGACAAATATGTTCCTGAAAATTAGGTCCACTTAAAATAACAGTTTCCAGCATAGATAGATGGGCTTAAACTGATAAAACAAGGACAACACAGCTATGTTATATAACATAACAAGTATATACACATTTAGTATGTAAAAAGTGTCTATACAGTATACTGTGTGTATTTTTGTAGGAATATATAATAAGAGCCTTTGTTGCCATTATATCTAGGTCATCTTTGATTATCCTTAGTGAATGTGGTTATAACAAAACTCAACGGTTCAGGGATAATCTATTCATTTGAATACTATGAAAACTGTGCAAATGTGGCATTGCTGTAGACAGGTGTTGTGTAATCAAAAGATCCAGATGCATCCCTGAGAAAGTATCTTCAATTTATTTCCATCACTCTGTAACTTTCTCCACATAATCGACCACCAGAAGTGATGAATGCCGTTCTGATCTGTAATCACGAAGCACAATGTCTGATAATTATTCTTGATTTAAATGCCCAAGGTGAGCAATGAGCGAGCTCCTCGGTGTTGAACATTTCCTTCCTTTCACTGGAGTCATGACAGATTCACAACATGTACCAAGCAGCACAGAACAAAAAAATTGATGCAGTTCAGATGTAGAGGCGTGAGAGAGGTGCTAATTGATGCCTGCTGTGGCACGAAGCGCAAATTGCATAGTTTACAAGTACAGCAACCAAACTGCAGATATGCACAGCCCTGTTGAATCATATGAAGTGGCTAAATAGAGAATCGGCACAGGGAAGCATAATGGATGCTGTCGACAAAATGACTGCTACCTGTGCCCTGCTTAATGTTGCTCTTACAATGTTAACACCATTGTGGTCACGTCAGAGGAACAAACACACATTCACCTTAGCTCAATTATCTGTGCAAATGCATCTAAATATACGTGGAGTTGTTGTTTTGTAAAAAAACATAATTTAATATCATATACTGAAGCTGCAGAGGAGATATATGCAGATTCATTTCCATTGTCTGAGAGGCAAGACTTGCCTCACAGGTTTATTATTATACTATACACTCATCAAAGCCATTAAATAGCAATAATTGAATTTGCAACCATTAGCCTAAATGATGTTGTGTGCTACTTATGCTATTAGGTGCAGTAAAAAAAACATTTTGCATATCAAACATTTAGTTGCTGTTCTTCCCGAGTGAGTCACAATAAGTAGGCGTTTTACATTTCAGTGTCTTGCACTGTAAAAAAGATTTAGCTGTTGAACTTTCGACCTTATTTGGAGAGGAATTCTAATGTATAAACCAGTCAACTATAGGAAACGGTGATCGGTGGGCTGTGCATTTGCATGATGAAGTTGTGCTCCCCGGTCTCTTTCATTTTCATAAATATTCAGTATATTTATGATGTGCTTTTAAAAAGCACAGCAGGTTTTATGATGCTTTGCTCTTAGCAAGGAGTAAGCAGTCAAACATTGCCAATGTCTTTTCTTCCTTTGTTCCTTTCTATGGAGCATATTTGAGATTATGCTCATTCTATGAGATTATACTTTCAACAAAGGGTACAAAATTGAGTAAAATGTGTTTTATTGTCCTTTTCTTGAACTGCAAAGGTAAAGTGTTAGAAATGACTTTTTCTGTTGTAAAATTAACTGAGATGGAACCAGTAGACAAAAGAGGGACATCTTTTCAAGAGGTTCAAATCGCTGTAGCACTATAAAAGAAAGTGCAATTTAAAAGTCTTGTGAGTAGAAAGTAGTTTTCATTATTGCAGACTATACAGATTGTTTGTCTGTTCCTGTGTATGCTGACATTTCAACATAGTAATAGAGAAACCTCTTAAAACATATTGTTAGCCTGGCTCTAGCGTCTGCAATGTCGGACGTATGGAATCCAACTTTGGTCCAGACTGAAAGTGTTTACTGGATTGTATTTGAAACATTTTTGTGGAAATGTAAGGCTCCCAGGGGTCATGTATCGTAATGGCTTTGGTGACACTTCCCTTAGTGCCACCAGCAGGTTGACATTTGTGATTCTTTAAGAAAACATTTCTCGACAGCTACTGAATGGATCGCATGACATTTGGTATGATACCCATGCCCCCCTTTAGGATGAATTGTAATATGTGTGGTAATCCTTAAAGTTTTAAAGCTAATGACATTGCCATCAGCCTCAACTGTACTTTGGGTTTTAGGTTAACTTCCGAATGTTAGTTAGAACTTTTATTTTGGTTCCTGCTTTTTATGACGGTTGCCTGATCATTATGACTAATCGTGAAACAAATTGCAAAGCACAGCTACTCTATTATTTGTACTGTTGTTTGCCGTGTATATTATTACCAAACTGTGGAAACCTTCAAAGCTTGCTCTTAGATCATTTCTCTGTGGTGCCAAATAGTTCCTAAATAAGATATACTGTTGCTCTTTTAAACCAGCTATTTGTTGTAACACTTTGACACCTAATGAATATAAAGTGTTTCTCAACTAGGTTGCAAATGTATGAGGCGGGTGGGGTGGAGGTTGTTGTAAGACAGTGCTTGATAAATGGATGTTATCTGACTTGCTGAGGTGGAAAATACCCTTAACATATGGATGGAGGATTGGAGAAATCCGATGAAATAGATTGAACCACGTGTCATGGAAGTGATTTGGATAGAGGACTTGGCATGTAAGATACATCTGATATGCTTTGATACTCACCGATCAAAGGTTTGCATCTCTGTTTGCATATACATTATATTTAAATCTGGATTACATGCATCCACGCTCATTACAAACATGAACAAAGACACCTTTATATATACGACAAAAATAGAAATGCTGCTTTTATAAGCCCCGTTTTATCACCCACACATTTCTTTCCTTTTTCAACAGATTTGGCCATAATTTAGCCTAGCTTCACATCACATGTGGTTATTTCTCTGAGCTTTCCTTTGTCTCTGTGTGTGTTCCTGCAATTCTTTCTAAAGCAGCCTCTGGAGAGACGGCTGTGGAGGTATGTATGAGTTGGATGCCTCCTTGACAACACCTTGGAGGTAAAAATCAATGTCTGCCAAACAAAGTGAAATGTTAGGCTGTAGACGATACATGACAGATGAGGCTTAGGGTGGTATTTTCTAGGGTGAATGAAGACCGGAACGCAGGCAAGCCTGTCTTCTGTTGTCAAGCAAAGTGGCATTAGAGAGATTTTGAAGGACAGTACATCTGACTTCTCTGACTACTTTTATTATTGATCAACTGGCTGTAGTTATGTGAGAGAGCCAGTCTGGGAAGGAATGAGGATATAGTTCAATATGAACAACGACTGCATGGCAGATTACATTTTAAAGGATAGTTTCATTAATGAATTATAATGCACATCCACTAAAGAGACCTTTCCTTCAACAGGGGTCGTAGACAAGTACAATCATCTTGATTAGAGTTGATTGGGCCTCGAGTCAGAAAAAAAAGTCTTTATTTCATAGGATGACCAAAATTCTTGTTGAAAGCTTAAACTGCTTATAAGTGAAGTGGCCGTGACTGAAATATCGTACGCTCTCAATCTCAGTGCACACAGAGTTTGAGGTACTACCCAGTTTCCTAGCTTGGCACGTTAGTGGGGAAACACTGTGTTGCTACTTCATGCATGATCAGTCTTCAAGACTCCAGTGGTGACCTCAGCTCAGAGCCGTGGGCCATATCATGTTGCTGATTGAGCATGCAGCAAGCCTCAGAGGGCACGCAGGTTGCATCTTGGTTCTTCTTGCCGAGAGAAAAACAGACGGTGTTCTGACGGGAAAAATCTGAAAACATCAGTTGTGCTAGAAGGCTTTTCTTCACTGAGCTTTAAAGTGTGTGTGTCCGTGCATGGACTGTGTATCCAAACAAGTGCCTGTTGGGGATATTGACATTAGACATCACTATAATGCGGTTGTTGGTGAGCAGTTGAAGAATTATCAATGATTCGTCCTATTATTATTTTCGCCCCGTGCTCAGCTCTGTGGCCAAGAGTAATGCAACAGTGGGGTATCAATTCATAGCCTTGGCCTCAGGAAAGCTCTTTGGAAAGCAGAGGGATTTTCTGCCTGTGTGCTTTAGCTCATGCTCTGGAGCCAGACACTGCAAGAAATGTTGGCTTAGAGAAAGTATATGTGGGAATGTCTGGAGGAGTGAGTTAGGAGGAGATATAGAAAACCTGT
Source organism: Notothenia coriiceps (assembly GCF_000735185.1). Classification (NCBI taxonomy): domain Eukaryota; kingdom Metazoa; phylum Chordata; class Actinopteri; order Perciformes; family Nototheniidae; genus Notothenia; species Notothenia coriiceps. Next base: position 4,829 of record NW_011354824.1, read on the forward strand.
TTTCCTTTTTCATTGCAGTTGTAGAAGAAAGAACTGCAATACTAAATAATGTTTCTGGAACTCAGGCTTAATGTATTTGGTTGCATGTATGTGGCAGCGGTAAGACATTCTGCCTCCTTTGCAATAACAATGATTCACCATGTTGTCCATGCTGATCCTTATATTGGTAATACTGTTCAGTGGTTATTTTTATTGATTTTGGAGGTAATTGTTACACTGTGATTTATAAAGAAGCTTGTTATCAGATTTTAAACGAGAAACTGATTCATAGTTTAGTCAGTCAAATCACCCAGAAAAAGGGCAATAATCAAATCTTTTTTTTTTCTTTTTCATAATAACTTCATATTTTTGGATTTGGACTATCTTTATCCAAAAGCTTAAACAACAAATATAGATATACAGATGAATTGTTACATTCATAGTAGATAGAAAGCCAAGTTCAGTACATCTGCTCGTATGGCTCAATTTCGGAGTATGTCTGTTTACTTAAACTCAAGTCAACATCTGCATGTTTCATTTCAAAAGGATCATTTAAATGTCATAAATGTAAATTAAATGTTTTGTTTTTTTGGAAATTTTTAAAGCATTGCCTTGATGCCTTCTGTTTGTTTGTGATAAGACATAATTATTGTGTGGGTCTCCTGTGGGGTTTTAATCTTAAAGGAGTCTTAAGTATATGCTGGTAATAGATAATATAACTCAGCAGGAACTTTATTTCCTTGTGAAAAGCCTTGTTTGAAAACATCAACCTCTTTAGAATAGTATATAGGTTTATGCTATTTGTGTATTCAATGTGGTTAGAAAGATATACACTGAATAAATCTCTTGCTCCTCAAATTGTCTCACAGTTGAGACGGAAATTAGTCATCTGTGCAAGTGGAGTGAATCCAGTTGAGAACCATATGCCAAAAATTAATCAGGAAAAGATAGGCTTTCCTGTTTTTGGATGGATTCTGTTTCCTTTGTCTAGGTTCCCAACAAATCTGCACAGGAAATGCAATTATAAGCGCCATTGGAAGAGACTGTGCCACTAGAACCATGAGTGGTTTGTTTTTTTACTGCAACCATTTTCTCAAGTGATTGGGGAAGCAAGCTGGAAATGAATGGGGAGGCTCATGAATAGTTCTCCAGAAAAACACGTCACATTTCTATGACCCCTGAAATGATGTATGTGACATTTTCCCTGCAATTACTATTTCAAATCGATATTGCTTTAGTGGCTCAAGGTTCAGAAAAAAACAGGAAGACAGTGTTTTGTTATTCATTCACACACAGCAGTGAGATAAACGGATTTAAATCCTTCGGCTTTGAATGTTACAAAGCTTCGCTGAAGTTTTCCAAGACCACCCTAACCAAGGTTTCATTTTGGCCCCCATCAGTCGTCCACTATCCCAGCTACTGGCTGTTATTGAAGGAACAAACCATTCAAACCACCAGAGCAATTTAGATGGAGTGAATGACTACTCTGAAGGCCAGTTCAGTTCAAACACACACAGGAGAAAGATTGAGACGTTCAGCTTCTTTTCACAAGAACTCCAACACAATCTTTCAAAACCGACTCACAACAGAGTGCTGTGCAGAGGCACATTTGGATGAGACCATGCCTCTCCAATGTCTCCATTTGCTCTGTCCTTGTTGGTGATTTGTTTTTATTATACAGTTTGGGATGTTGTATAGCCTACTGCCTTTTTAACACGATCATAAAGGATGATGCAGTGACAGGAAGTGGCAGATCAAGTGTGCGTCGTTAACATTAGTGTTTGCAAAATCAAATGTATGCCATAGTGGTTCATTATGCTGAGAGATATACGGTGACATGTTGATTAAAGCTATGTTGCTATGTGTATGGGTCATTTTAAGATATTCACATTTAAACATATTGTTTTGTAGCATGTCTCTGTATCCTGTATCAAGTCTTTTCAGACACAGGCAGCTGTTTTAATGAAAACAAACTTGTTATTTTATCACATTGTCAAAAACATTACTCATTTGTGGACTGACACTGACACAATATAAAGCCTTGGTTGCCAAATGGTCAAACTGGTGCTTGGACAATGAAAATGAATATACTTCTTGATATTTAAAAGAAAGGCTTGCTGAGCCCCTTTGTAACACAAAACAAGCATACAGTAAAAGTGTTTCAGAAAAGTGAGGACTGGCACATTTCCCTGTGGACTGTGTTAGGAAAATACAGTGAGCCTGTCAGAACAAGACTGTGGAAACTGCACTGCCTGGGCAGAAGTTAGAAACAGTAGCTTTTTTTCTGAGGTGTGAACACAGTCTCTCTGGACAAACAATGAAGCCAAAGCAGTCCACACATGAATAAATACAACAAAGTGTTTGTCGGCAGGCTAATTGTCGAAGCAGCTTTTGAAAAGGAGTGTAATTGCTATGTAATCTGAGAGCTGTCAGGAAGAACTGCTAAGCAGTCATCATCTGTATGATGAGCTGCCATCTGTAGCGATGTCTGGGTTAGAGAGAGAGGGATGGACAAACGGCGATGAAAATCTGCTTATATTCACAGTCAGCCTTCAGTGGGTTTAACTTTGTATTTACAAATCATACATTTTGGATGAATGGAAGTCTAGGATTTGCAAATGTGAGTTGATGAATGCCCACTATCTAACCGAGTAGAGGCACTTTATGTAGGACCTTTTTCTATAATGCAATAATTATGTAATCCCAGAAATATTGGTTACATCCTGGTCCCGCTGCAGAGGAAAAAGCTTAAAAGAAATGTCTGTCTTTGATCAGATAGAAAGTGAGGAAAGAGAGGGTATGGCTGGGAGAGAACTGGAGGTACTCTGGCAGGAAATATGATGGAATTCACACAGCTTCTTTCTCAAAACCCCAAGCCACTGAAAATTGCCAACTCTCTTTGCAGAGTAAATCTCCGAAACTCACCAAGGGCAAGGTTGTTCAAATGGGCCTGAATTCCAGCAGGTACATCCCCTCCCTTAAACACCACCACCACTATCCCACTGCCAGGGCCCCTCAATAAGAAGCTGCTGTCTGTTTTTCTACTAAAGAAAGACTGCAACTGCCCCCAGCCACCAGAGCTGTGCCGAGGTGGATAGGAAACCGAGTGTTGATGAGGGTGAATTTATTGATTTGACATATATAAACATCCACCTGGTCCAAATGGCATGTTCTACCATATAATTAATGCATTATTCATTCCATATAAATTCAAACAGGGGTCTTTTAAGGGTTCTCTGGTTTGGTTTTACTACGCCTATGTTCTTTTTGAAATTCAAAGTTTGCAGAGCAGAGGTGCTGCATTTTGAATATTCCTTTATAAAGATACACATGTTATACTATAAAAAAAGCTATGGCCTCTCTGAGTTCTGTTATCTATTTTGATGGAATTCTTATGATACAAATACCCTCCAATTTTCATATTGGTGAAGGGCAGGCCAGTCAAAGCAAATGCCCTTTCAGTTCCATTAGCAGTTGAATCAGTCTCTTAATGGAGAGTAAAATGGCACAAGACCTTTTGCATTACTTACACAATGAATATGAAAAGGCTTTCACCAGCTTGCCAAGCTTAGTGAGTGCAAAACGGCTTTTAATTGTGTCTCGGCTCAGTGTTGGAACATTGTGCGCAGTACTCAAGGCTTGTCAGTGCTTTCATCAAAAAACTATATTTTCAAAGGAGTGAACATCATAGAATCCTAATAGACCTCAAAATCCAAATGGCATCAAAAAGTTAAACAAGAATGTGTTGAAATGTGAACTCGGTTTACATATAGTGATAGCCTCTGACACAGCTGTTTTAATAGGAAGAATGTTATCAACAGACAAGCCCTAAGAATTTTAGTATTTGCTATATCAGATCTGGTTTCTAAGTACACCAACATGTGTGGGGTTATTCTCCTCCTCATGGACATGTTTGCTTCACTGAATACAGCCCATTGCACATTATTATATTATTTTCAGACTATAAACCTCTCAAAACTGAAAATAAAATGCAACTACAACAAAGCTCTACTCCGGGAGGTGATCTGTAAAAACACCCAATGCTTCATAAAACATGGTTTGATAGATATTGCAAGCATCATTAAGAAGGGAATGAGTCTGTCGTTTCACCGCTGGCATGCAGTATTAATCACAAAGGTCTTTTAAAGCATGTTGCTGATGGAGATGATGACAAGCTGACGTTGAAGAATTATGCAAAGGATGCATCCTTCTTGATCTGATTTCAAAGCAGGACTCCACACAGCTGTTTCATTTGCCTTCTCACTCAGTGAGCCTGCACTTTAAAAAGCCAGCTTCATTCCCAATGTGTCCCCGATGGAACATAATGCCAAACTTTCTTAAAGGCTCATTGTTTAGTTAGCTTAATGTTTTTTAAAACACAGAATCCAACATGCTTGGCAGTGCATAATCTAATTCCCAGTAATGCAGTGCTAAAAGCCCATATTTTTTGCCCCTGTATTTTTCAAAACCCTGACAGTGCACAGAGACGGCACGGAAACACTGCACTGCTGGTGCTACATGGAATCACATTGATGTTATTTCTCACACATACTGACACCTACCGTGCGCAGGGACATTGAGAACACATTGAGGAAGCACTTGGTTTCATATATTCTTCTGGGTTTATTCTCTAAATAAAAAATGACCCGCATACAGTCTAGACGTTAGACTTAGTCAAACAGTTGTATATGAAATGGAGCATACAATTAAAATGCTGATTATAATATAAAAATTCAAACCTGTGAAGTCAGATGGCTTGAAGCAGAGAGAAATCGTAAACAAGTCTCTTTTTAAAAAATCCAACCGTTGCACCATTTGATCTTTAACCCGACATAAATTAAGACTAAGGGGATGAGAAGATCCTTTAAGTTTGAAACATGTTTGCATAATTAATCACTCAAAATCCACAAGGAGTCATATTGCAGATCTTAATACTTAAAAGCGCATAACTTGGTGTTCGGTAATAACTCAAAAGTTAAAGTGACCGGTAAAGTTACCACTCAGACTTTTATGTGTGCTCATAAATTAAGAGGTGTGTGGGTGTGTTTGTTGAGCCGTACGGTAATGTAGAAGCCATTTTAGATGTGTTCTCACAGCTGTTACTTTCTTCATTATGGTACGATGGAGCTAGACAAACGGCTGAACTTTGCCATATTCCTATCACATATATATAAGAATAACACAAACAATGTACATGTTTTGGTCATTTGAAATGTATATTTAAACAACATCCCATACATTCTTGCATGTTCAAAGAGAGACAATGCACTTATTGTAACATAGCAACCTGTCTTGCTGTTCACATAGCTCTGCCCTTTCAACCCTCTGACGATAAAGACAAACCCTCTTTGTCTTTATGTGTTTCTTGTGTTTTTTCCAATTAACTATACATTCTTTGTGTTAGAAAGATGTAAATAGTATATACACTTGCTCTCTGCACTTTTGTTTCTTTAGCTTTAAGTGACACACTGTTTCAATTTGTTGTAAATCGGCTAACTCAAACGCAGCATTTCAAGTGGCACACTTCATATTCCCCCATAAGCTTTGTGTGCTTTTTTGCAAAGTATGCACACAGTTGGTTTGATTCAGTTTGTGGGGTTTAATGTTCCCTTGGTTCATTTTGGAATTATGCAGTCAGATTTGCTGCATGTCAAATCCTTCGCCTTTTTTGAAGGTTTTCGGGGATTTGGTGTTTTGTGTAATGCTCAGCATGTGCTTCACCTAAAAACACACTTCATTTCCTGTTACAGTTCAGGTATGCCTTTCATCAGAAGTTGACTCAAGATTGACCATAAAGAGTGTTGACGTATTGAAACTCATCTCTGTGCTTGCTGTGCCGGCACAATTCCCATCAACCATAATGCCCCTGCACTACATATGTATTTATATGACTGCTGCATTTTATACTCTCAATTGAATGACTGCCACAACAGGAAAACCTGCAAACCAAACAAGGGCAATCAAGATGTTGACTTGTACTATATGCCAATAGATCAATATGTAGACATGAAGATAAATGGATACCAATTTGTCCAATTTCAGTCGTGCATCTTTATTTGTAAGGTTTGAAGGGAAGGTGTATTGTTTACAAAGAATGAGTGTTTCATATGTGGGTGGGATAATAGGATGATGTTGGTACAGGATAAACAAAGACAGCAGTTTGTCATATGTTTGAAGAGCATGTTGCAGTTAACTAAAATGTCATGTCATTTTCTTGTTATGGTCTTTAAAGGGGCTCTATTAAGCTCATGTTCAGGTTTCATAATTGTATTTGGTGCGTCTATTGTGACATGTTTTCATGCTTTAAGGTTCAAAAACGTGTGGGAGAAACTCTCACTCTTTTTGATTTTAAGAATATACAGTTCTAAAAATAATATGTTCTGCCCGTCAACATCCCCCTTACCTCTGTGATATAACATCCGCCTGTCCTCTCTTCTTCATTTCCCTCTGCCCCCCTCATTGACATTGCACCGTTACATCAGTGTGTGCTGATTATATGAAAAATGCTTTTGCTTGAAAGTGAAGTGGCGCTGTCTGCTGCAGGCTCTTACAGTGGAATAAGGCCCCGAGGTGAAGTAAAACTGGACGGTGCTGGTAGATAATCCACATTTCTATTAGCCTACTTTTAGTTCTTTTTTAATGAGGCTCTCAGTCTAGACCAGGAGATGAGTGGGATGCCTTTTGCGGCGCTATCATGTCATGTGATCTTGTGTTTTTCATACAGCAGTTGATCAGAATTGACTTTGAAGAAAGGTAATATGGGTTGATGAGAGCTCATATTTAAATGGGTTTGATCAAAGTGTAATGGATCATTAATTCATGTTTGATTGGCCTTCTGCACCGACATCATGCAATTTTGTTATCCCTGAATCAGATCCACACTGCTCGTCTTTTATCACTTGTCTATCTGTCTGTTGATATATCTGTCTGTCTATTTCTATGCAGATGAAACAGACAATCTTAAAATGTAGTTTGTTGTAAAACAAATTAAAAAAATCCATGCCAGTAATCACTCTAAGAAATGATTGGCACGACCTGCCCCTGCTAAACCTTATTACAGCTTGTGGTGAATGGTTTTACTCTTGATAATAATTCTTACTACAATTTGTGTTAAATTACACTTGAAATGTATTTTTTCCTCAAAGAAAAAATCCTCAGGCGTAGCAAGAGCATGCATGCATAGTAGCCTGAAGGTTTTTACTCTACAGGGATAGAAAGTATTTCCTCGTTTCTGAATGGCATTCATGTTACGATTCTTTTTGCACTTTTTAACCCTTAGATGCCCGAGTGACTGGACCCTACACTCTTCCATAAGTGGGTCAAAAAGGACCCGTATTAGAATAATATGTGTTTTTATGCCATTTTTGTCATTTTGGTTAAGAAAAATCAATTGTATAATATTTAGTATTATATTATATATATTTAATTTTTCACTATTTATAATTTTAGACATTTTTTTTACATTTTGAAAAAAAACGTTTTCCCATAGGATTCCATAGAAAATGCATGCGGGTCATTTTTGACCCACTTATGGAAGCTTGGGGTAGTAATACAAAAACTACAATTTCTTAAAATGTAAATACAAAATTAGAATGGCATGATATCCAAAACATGTTTTTTGAGGAATAGCTGGAATATGAAATGATAAATTTTTTTAATTAAAAGATACTTCAAGAAAACCACCTCACCCGGTCAAAAAAGACCCACTTATGCATCTCAGG
>NW_011354824.1:12540-73412 GCF_000735185.1 Notothenia coriiceps
AAATGCATGCGGGTCATTTTTGACCCACTTATGGAAGCTTGGGGTAGTAATGCAAAAACTACAATTTCTTAAAATGTAAATACAAAATTAGAATGGCATGATATCCAAAACATGTTTTTTGAGGAATAGCTGGAATATGAAATGATAAAAAAATTTAATTAAAAGATACTTCAAGAAAACCACCTCACCCGGTCAAAAAAGACCCACTTATGCATCTAAGGGTTGATACATGGCTCATGTTTTATCATTGCACATCTTGTTTTATGCATAGGAGGACAGGTACATGGACAAGGACAACAACTTGCATGGTTATTAAAGGCTCGTGTTTAAAAACGACTAGTGTCCTTTCAATTAAGTTGTTCTGTTTCGCTAATAGCACAGAGCAGATTTGTATCCATGGCTTAAAGCCCACAAGGTCCTTACGCATGGTTGAGGAAGCAAAGGTTAAAGCATGCACCAGAACTGACCTCCAGCATTTGTATGCTCTACATTTATCTCCTTAAGGCCTTATAAAAATTCATGCTGTCCATGCAAAAACAACAGCTCTTAAAAGACGCAACTCTCAGCTTTCTCAATTTTCTCCGAGCCTCTCAAAGGCAAGAAAGACGATACCCATTTGGGGCTCATTGGAGCAAATCAGAATTGTCAGCAGTGTGGGTTTTTACCTTTTAAACGGAGAAGATGGATAGATAATCACCACATGCCATTCTGGGGGCCAATTACACAGCTTTGTGTGAAATTGGAAAACCTGTTCTCTCAGAGCTCTAATGGATGTTCTGGTCATTAGTTATTTGAGAGTCTTCTCTGGCTGTAATCAAACGTGAAACATCGCGTTAAGCGCCCATAAAAGAACAGCTGCCTCTCTAAGTGACCTTCTGTTTAAGAGAACCCAACTGTCAAGCCGTGTGGCGTTTTGCGACAATTATTATGTGTGTCGCCATAAAATCAGCTCTTATTTCTCCTCTTTTTGCAGTGGTTGCATCTCATTTTAATGTCTTGCTCTTGGTTGTATTTACTTTTCTGGGTCTGTTGGTTGGCTGTGTGCTGTCATATGTTATTCACAAGGCAGATGCATAGTTTAGCCATCTGCTGTCTATGAGATATATCTCTTGACTGTGGGTTTCATTTTAATTGAAAAACAAATGATTGAACTTAAGGAACACAGAAACCATTTTGCTGATGTTTCTTTCCCTCTGTTTCACTTCAGGTGACCATATTTCTTGCCAGCAAGGCCCGCCTCCTCTGCCACCTGCCCCGCCCCCACACAAGCAGCATCCGTCCATCACGTCCCTGAGTCGAAGCTCACTGGCCAATCAGAGGAGCCCGAGCCCGCCGCCATCAGCCGGCCTGGCGACCGACTTGCAGAGTACGGCGGAATGCGTCCAGCTGCAGGACAGCTGGGTCCTGGGCAGCAATGTGGCCCTGGAGAGCAGGTGAGAGACCCCGATGTCCTACAACAGCGTGGAATATTCATTTCCAGGTGTTATCATGAGGCCACTTCTACTGACTCAGAAAACACAATGATGTGAAATAAATGAGCGGCGGCCAAGTTGCTGTTTGAAATGTTCATTTTAATTTCATGTCAGTTAAAGTTTCATTATCATTTTGCATTTTAATTTTAATTGGGCTCCAGAATTTTAAGCATTTTACATTTGGAAATTGTTGAAGGAACCACTAGCTATAATTGCATTTCACACACACACACACACACACACACACACACACACACACACACACACACACACACACACACACACACACACACACACCATTTTTTTTTAAAGATATTGGCCCGTACCCAAAAAACTCAGTCGTGATTGTACCAGCTGTGTTATTTTCTTGACAGAGATAAATTACAGCTTTATAATAATGCTTGTTCTTTTGTGGCTATACCATACCTTTACCGCTTGTACTGCATGCTAAGGTTTTAGGTTTCACACAGTAGTTGTCACACATCATTGGCAGGAGGAAGCTCGGTATTAAATAGTGTGAACCTCAGCACATGTTAATACCTAGCAGTGACACTTCTTGCTGTTTGCTGAAAAGAAACGCTGGAAAGCTCAGCATGCATGAGGCTTGTATTCCACATCAGAGCTTGTGAGTGGATCGGAGCACAAGGAATTTGGTAGGAGCGAATAATAACAAAAAAAAAGTTGGAGCATCGCCTGATCTCCTGCTGCATCATACTCCAATTTCACTCTGGTGCCTCGCGCTCACAACATGATTTCTATAGCCTTCCCATGACAACCATCAAACTGCTACTGTTTAAAACACTTAGGATGATTTTTTTAATGTTTTTAATGCTACCCCTCTAAAAATAGGTGTGTGAAAAAAAGACAATTCGCTCCAGGATTTTAGATAATTAAATGTGGCAGATTGCAGGCATATTTTAAGGACTAAACCTCATCAGGATAAATTACATGACTAAAATTGTGCATGCCATAATATAATCCCCACTGAGTTTGACAAACATCATTTTTTGTACCTCTTTTGAGAATACTTTTTTCATAGTCGTATCACTTCATTGTGAGTGAATACAATTAAGGGCTGATTACTGAATGAGATCTACCTGCAGTCAATGGTAGAGGATGAATAGAATGAACTATGTGCATATCAGAGAGCTTGCCAGTTCAAGTCAGGGAGGCTATAACTTCACAAAGAACTTTGTAAGGGCATTGTCGGTTATATCCGAATTTGCTGTGCGAGATACTACTTTGTCATAAGAGCTACTGCCAAGTGTTCCTCCTGAAACATCAGTTACATCTCCCTTAATCAGCGTGCTCAAACTATCCTGACTAATGAAGTGTGGTACATTGCGCTCTGACTCAATATGGCCTCGAGTAGATGATTGCATTCTAGCCTGATATTTCTTTGGCACAGCGTACCCGTTCTGAGGCTCGGATGAATGTAAACTTTGCATTTCAATTGTGGCAGCATAAAGCAACAACCTCTTATGATCCGACTGAATGAATCGGGATATGAATTGACAGTTTAACTTTCTACGGAAGACGTGGTGATTGAATACTAACCGTGCGATGACCTTGAGCTGTCTTAGCTGTATCGACAGAACAGTATGTGCGCACCTATCATCAGCGGAGGCATAAATCACTATCACCACAGAGGACTCTAAATCAAGTGCTTGTCAGTGGGTGGGAACTGAGGCCGTTGCGAACCAACAGGGGCAAAAAAGGGAAGACCCGGTTCACCACGTAATTGCAGATGTCAAGAAAAACACTAGGTTGGGAAATGTAAACAGAAGCTCCAGAAAGTATTTATTAGGAAGCCTTCAGGGGGTTTTGTCCAGCACATAGTGGCCTCAGGTACTACCACAGGGATGTGAATCTCTTTTCCACATTGACATGGATTTCATTTCTTACGCAGCAAGGGTGTCACATGTGCAGTCAGTAAATTATTCTCTACTAGACACTTGATTAAAAAAAGTGTCAAATATAAATCCCAGTGTTATGATCTTGTTTAATATATTTCCTTTGACATGACCTCCTTGAAAATAAAGCACTACGTTGACAGCATTAGCTACTTTTACAGCAATTAGCAGTAATTAATTATGTGTGTGCAACCTCCCATAAAAGTGCTAGTCTTCAAAGCAGGAGTGTGCTAATTTGACTCAATACCAACTAGCTTTCACTGTGAGTAGCTTTCAGTGTTCTTTCAAATGAGTGAAGTGCTGCACTCAGGAACTTCCACTGTAACTACTGTTCATTATTTTATTCTGATTGAATAAAGTCACTGATCCCACTGTGATCATACTGTCAGAGCTGTGTTAAGACATCCGAGTTTGATTTTGGTTCATTTACTCTGAGTTAAAAAATATACAGCATAATACCGCGAAAGTAAAGCCGTCTTTTACAACTCGGAAAAACACTTTAAGTGGTATTTCAGTGATACAAATGACGAGTCAATACTTTTTTGTACTGTAACATTATACATGTACACAAAGCATAGCAATTCTGAAGAATATTTAAGGACCAAAAGATATCCTGTTTTTTATCACCATAACAAATGCAAGGTTTGCACTTCAGCTGATTCTATGAAATGATTCTACTTCAGCTTTGACTCTGCTTTGTTCTTACCAATACCACTCCATTCAAATGGCTAAATTAGTCGGCAACAGAGCAGTGATGCTTGCTGCTCGTTGCTATTCTCAAGTGCATAAGAGACAATCAGATCTTAAAGTGTGTGGAGTACTTTTAATAAACCCCTCAGGTATCACTTACTAACCACTTGGATTCACTGAAATAGTTTTTTGAGATATTTTCAATTAGAACTATTCCATTGAATTTCATTATGAAATGAATTGCCATTTCCCCCCCACGAGACCAATGCACATATACGGTAATTATTCTTGAGCAGTGCTTAGTCCTTTGTTTAAGATCGACTTTACCAGTATGTGTGAAATAAATATTTTGTACGCCCTTTATGGAGCAAAATATAAGCTGTATAATAAGTGCTCCACTGGATAAGATACAGGTACGCTCTTACAGTACATATGTATGTCCTTCATAGCCTACTTCAGCATTTCTTTCCCTCTTAGATTCAATGAGATTCTGCCAGTGAAGTCCTTATGACATTTCAGATTCTTCAGAGCCTTTTTGAAGACCTGCCCAGCCACACGTTGCAGTTATAAATGTGCTGCCAATCCCCGTTGGATTCATGCGTCAAGGGAGTCCTTTTGTGAAATGAAATGATGTCTCGGCTCTAAAATCAGCATGTGGTGCAGTGTCCCACAGACAGTACCTTTTCCTGATAGAATATGTGTTGGAATTGTTCTCTGGGGTGACAAAAATAATAGCAGAGGTAATCCAAGTTGGATTGTGTGTCTTTGTGTGTGTCTGTGTAGTTGTTTGTGTGGGGTGTCCATGAAAATCATGAGTCAGGCACTCGTGCTTCACATCAAAGGTGGAAAATGTAACTTTTTTTCCCCACACGAGTGATGGTGTTAGGATCGCGCACCAGGTCTGATTAGTCATGTGTAAGATACTGGCCAACTAGCCTTCTAGAATAGAGAGGCGCTCACAGTGATGGCTGGTTACCTGCCAAAAATGGATGGTGGTGTAGACAAAGTGGTAATCCTCAAGATGTATTTGTTTCCTTTTTTTCTTGCGTGTGTTTTCCTTTTCATTTATTATGCCAACATATTTTAGTGCCAAGCACACATTTCATATGTATGTGGTGATTCCTGAGCTCTTCAATATTTTCCTCTTATTATGAGCTACTGCATTAGCTGCGGCTGCTGCTGGCAATACAAAGGACATCTGGTCTTGATGCCAAATATTAATTACACTGCAATCTGAGTTTTTTTTTTTATTTGAACTGTATTGTCATGCTATATCTTATATATTTTATTTAAGTGTATTTGAAGTGTACTAAGTATTATGTTCGTAACCTGTATTTAAATCAGGCTTTATAATTATTTGAGTGACCGAGATCATGTAAGTGTATTTCAAGTGTACTATCTATTAATTTATTGAGCTGTACTTAAATCAGGTTTTAAAATTGTTTGACTGATAGAGATCATGCAATGTTATTATTTGTTTGTTGATTGTTATGAACCACCCTGAGGAGCACAGATCGAAATGAGCTATTAGCTATAATATTGCATCTCTTCTCTTTGCTGAGATTAATGTATTTGTATGCATGGTCCTTCTATAAATACATATATATATATATATATATATTTATGTCAGCAAATGTAAAAGCTTACACGAAAAGATGATGGATATGGTTAGTAGACTAAATAGTGATATGCACAAAACATGGTAAACATTACAAATGTAACCTACAGCTTACATACACTTCAACTAAATTGGCCATCAGGATTTAGCCCCGGAAAATCTCAGAAGGTAGACTTAAAGATCATCTTAAATGTATGTGCATGAGAGCTGAGCTCCACTTATGTCAAACTGAATCAATCTCGTTAAATATAAAAAATTCAATGTGCAAACAATCTGAGCACTCTGAGAGAGCGACTCAAGATGGCACCATGCTGATCTCCGTGGGCAGGACGTCAAAGAAAACCTTGTCGGGACTGAAATACTGTCGCCCGGGTGCCGAGCTAGCTGTACTAGAATAGCACCTACTAGTAGGCCTCCTGGTGGGAGGGCAGGTGGCGATATGGGGGATGGCGACGGCAGCATGTGTGAAAACGAACCACCGCGACGCCGGACACATCTGTAGTCTTTTTTCAGCCACGGATGAAAGCCGTCGGATTTTTCCAGCGCTCACCTTGAAATGCTAATGCTAACACAGAATTTAAGCTAATAGGCAGATTACATATTCCAAGGGCTTCGATTCCCATTGTTTCTAGTGTGCTCTCTCAACCTTTCAGCTCTTGCTTAGCCGTAGACAAATCCACCCACTCAATGTTTAGTCTTTTGTCCTCTGTGAGGATGTTTTCAAATGTCATCCCGATGACAAGCAATGTTGTGAGAGCAGAGGAGAGCCGGCTCGCTGCTGCTTTTGTGTTGCATGCTTCTCAATGGGACAGACAGGCGCGCACACAAATGCACTGCGATCACACTGACAGCCGGCCATTCATTTGCTCTCTTTCCCTCAGTCTCACACTCTTTTGATTGTCTATTTTCCTTCTCTCTCCCTCACACTCAAAGCACACCACTTTGCTATCACAAGAGCTGGCTGGATTAGCATAGTAATGTGCCTTGTTGCATCACACTGGCTGTAATCAATTAGCCGGTCATCCACTGTGTATAGCTGCAGACATTTACACTGGTCTGCTGTTGGTTAATCATGTCCAACAGCATCATTTCCAGACTCCTCAGACTGCTATTAGGAAAAAAAAGCCGACATGAAAAACATAAACAACAGAATTACATAAAGGACAAATTAAATAAATCTCCAAAGCCGAATGTTCTGTCTATAAAGTTGGTACGCACGTGATTTTAATGTTACTTTACTTGTACAAAGCAAAAGTGATTTACAGTAAATGACTGCAGAATAGCTGAGTTTTAAACCAACCTAAGCATGCCATATGTTTCTGGTGATAATATGTGCTTTCAAGTTGTTCAAGTAACTACATTGTGAAAATACTCTATTTAATGATTTATTGTATATATATATATATTTTAAATGTTGCTCTTAACAGCGTGTCTCACTTTGCCCTTAATGTAGTATGTTTTCAAATTAAACTCCCACATGTTTCTTTGATGTTAATGTAGTTCAGGCGTCTTTGACTTAAAGCCCATGAGAATGTTGTTTACAAACACTGTTGCATAAATAAGATCCAGGTGGATTTAAGACCTTTTTATTTACAGGGAAAACCGTCGCCACATCATCTCAGCAACTTGCAATTGGTAGTCACCTTCCTCAAATAGACTACATACACACAAACATGAACTCACACCCTCACGTCCATTTCTGTCCACCTCATCAGATTGCATCCACTTACACTTAACTCCCTAGATAGCGCAGGCTGTTTGCCCATGTGTCTGACTATACGTCCGCCGCCTCCAACGTTGTGCAAGTTCTGACCTCAATTCATACCCAACTGCACATTAAGAATTCTCCCGCAGCAACAGTACAGATTGTTCCAGATTGAAGAATCTGAACTTTTCCCAGCTTGCAGACGCCCCTCATCATTGTCATTCCAGCGGTGTCATGCTGTAACCTTTAACTGGAATCTGTCCACAACATCACGTGTCAATCGGAGCATCAAGGAGCCAGACGATCCAAATCTGACATTTGTTCTTTTTGTCAAGAATTGATCAGAGCAGATTTTAGCTCAGATATATCCTCACAGGAGACAGGAGGTGGCTGGAGAATCAGTGGCAGGGCTGAAATACGAGCAATGCATTATGGTGTAGGTTTACGATGTGCCCTTTGTAAAACAAACCTGTTAAAACGATTTCAAAAATATCGAATTACCACCTTCCCTGTGCATGTTTTTGGACGGCTAATATTGATAATTCTTCAGAAACAACATTTTGTCTAACTCAGAGAATACTAATGAAACAGTTTAAGCCATTTGGGCCATCGTTCCTATCAAATAATCAGGAAAACTGTAACGACTAAGTGCCATTACATGGATTTTCAGTGCTTAACTGCTCAGCTTTAGATTATGCACCCAATTAGCTTCTTTAGTACAGATTCACTGTTAGGATTAAAAAGCTGTAACAAAATGAACATAGAGGCTTCACAGTTGCCGCACAAATAATTGATGAGCAAACACTACTTTATCAATTTATTGGTTTATTTAAATATCTGGTGTTCATGGCAATCCCCTCCTCTGGGAATTGAAAAACGTTGGATTAGGCTTTTAGCAGAAATGACAGAGTGCAAGAGCAAGAAAGTAGCCTTGCTTTTCCTGGCCAATTTGTTGCACTTAACCAAACTTTATTTAACCCCCAAATGTTCCATTCAATATATTTCTGCGGGGCTGCTGGTAGTGCTCATTTTAAGAAATCAGGAACATCTTTCAAAAGTGGATACAAGTCCTAACATTTTCCTCCTAGGTAGTTATTTTAAAAAGCCTGTAAGCCACTCACAATCCAAGAAGGCATCGATTTTCAAGAAAGCCACTAATAACGGCTTGGAATTGTGATTTCTTTCACTTGCCATATATTAATGCTCTTGGTGTTAAAACATACATTTTTGACCATCAATTCAGAAGTCAGGAATTACTCAGAAGCTTATTTTTTCACACTATCTATCCAAGCCTTACAATCAAAAAAATCATTGATGAAGGTATTTTGGAGTGTTTAAGGCCCCGGCCCCACGAGGACGCATACGGCTAAACGCATAGGATTAACGCAAACGCAATCGCAAAAAAGCTTCCGTCCACACGCAATATTCGACGGATAGTGTCTGTCACGAGACAGCTCCGTTTAGCTCCAACAGCTGGAAAAGCTGCAGTACATAGCAGGAGCCTGTACGTGGCGCTGTAACTTCCTCCACAAAAGCAGCGAAGAAGCATGGTTGTCATGGTTGCCCTTCTGTTTATTTTCCGCGGTGGGGGCCGATGGAACCGGGCAGAGTTTTTCGCCAGTCAACGTGTATTACAGTTTAAATCTTTCGGACACAATTATAAAAGTGCCGGTCAAAGGTCTTCTTTGTTATTTATTGAGCATTAAAACAAATGAATAACGAATCTATAGAATATAATAATAAAATGCACGGAGCCTCTCTTTTTCCTCCCTCTCTTCGGACAGCGTCAGTGTCTGTCTCATGCAGCAGCTGATCCAGTAATGAGTGCCGGCCGACAGTACAAATACACATATCTATAACTAGTTTAGTTAGTTTGAGAGGTAATTAAAATAGCTAAGGGTGATGATCTGACTTGAAGTGTGTGTTTTGCGCCGTTCACCGCTGCATCACAGCGGGAGGAGCCGCAGGTGAGCAGAGCTGCGTGTCTCCGTCCTGTCAGATTAGACTTCACTCGCGTTTATGTCCATATCGAGAGAAAGATAAATAATCTGAATTCAGTATGCAGTTTACTTTGACGCGGGGGTGAGCAGCAGAGGTGGGGAGAGGCGGGGCTATTTCATCATTATCACAAAATGATCGTATAGGGCGCACAAACGGAGCCGTTGGACCCCCCAGAGCGTTGCGTATGCCGTTCTATCCACCTTGGGACCCGTTATCGTTTCCGCAGTTGTTTACTGTCATATTCGGTCGTCCTCGTGTGGCCGAACGGTCTATATGACACTAAACAGTAACGCAAACGACCGTTTTCGTCCTCGTGGGGCCGGGGCCTAAGAGTGTAGTAGCAGAGGTAGTACTTGTGACATCATGGTGTTCAGTGACGGCTATATAACAGAGGCTAACCTCAACGTTTTTAAATGTAAATTTGACTTTTCTATAGTCAAAACAATATAATTCAATACCAAAGTCACAGAAATTGATGCAATGGTATAAATTAGTGGGTAAAATGCTTTTTCCTTTCAATTCAAGTGGCTAATGGGCTTTCTTGTTGAATATTGGTATGATGGTGAATAATTATAAATGAATAACAAAAGATTAGAACGATAATGAAGCTTTATTATCTGAGAAAGAGTCAATACTGTTGGCAATTTCATTTATTTTTTAAATGGAGAAAGCGGAGACATGAAATTCTGCAATTCTGGTGCGAAGTAGTATTTGCAATGCATGGTCAATCTGTCCAATTTCCCCTGCCGTCCCCATAAGCCTACAGGCATTTGGGTATTAATCTCTAAGTAGTGGCAAGAGTGGCAACAAGGCTTAATTCATTTACTTAAGAGCTTTTCACGTGGGGTTTAAAAGTTAATAGGACGATCGCTCTGTAGTGCATTTGATTAAACCCTCTTAATTACCCCAGGTATAATGGGCTATTAGCAAAGGCCCCGTTGTAAAAGGGCAAGTGGGAGATGATTGTTTTTATGAGGTACTTTTTGTTCACCTTTTCGAATGTCAGGATTGAGCTAAATATTAGAATTAAATCCAGTCCCTCTTGCAGTGTGATACACACGGATGTGCCTGGTGTTAAATGGTTAAATGTTTTTGCTTTGAGCTATTGAGCATAGCTTTGGAACAGGAGCAAATTGAGGTTATGCATCCAGCTAGAAAATTGTTTTAAGTTGGACATACAGTACAGTACATGGAGCATTGCATCTTTTGGGATGCTGATTTAATCCATACCCGTTTTCTCCTATTTCTTCTTTTCCCCTATGCAGGCATTTTCTTTTTAAAACGGGCACAGGAACAACACCTTTCTTTGGCACAGCCGCCCCCGGGTACACCATGGCTACAGGGACGGTTTACTCCACACCGGCTCGACCTCTGCCCAGACACAGCCTCTCCAGAGGAGCTTTCAAGTTCAAGAAGTCGCCGAAACACTGCTCCTGGAAGTGCACTGCCCTGGTCGCCGTGGGGATCGCTGTGGTTCTGTCCATCGTCCTCTGCTACTGCATAGGTAAGGGTGAGTTTGGATGTTTTAAAGATATTTTGAAATCAATATGCATGAGGAGAATGAATGATCTGTAACACAGCCAAATGACAACATTAGAAAAACAGTGCCAGATTATTCGACAATATTATGTTAATAAGGGCTACAGATCAGCTAGTTTTGTCTGTTTGGCCACACAGACATTTTCCTAGTCAGAAATATAGTGTTGAAACAAAATGATAGATGCAGATTTGACTACTTGAGAATCCCTGAAGCTTTGCATTTGCCCTTGAGAGCAAAAACATTCAGACTTTTGATATGAGACTGATGACATGCTCACAAATAACATTCAGTCGCCACATATTTATTTATTAGACATATGCGCCAAAGGGTGTTGGCCGCAGCAATGAAAAAAAAACTAAAACAATTAATACAGCTTGAAAAGGAAAATGCCAAAACCATAAACCATGCCATTTGAATAGTTAGCATTCAGAACTGAACGTCTTCCCATCCTGATTTGCAATTTGTTTATAAAGACTAATGAGTGAATGACTTGGACGTGCTGTCAAGGCGTTGACACTTTGATTTGGACCGACCTCAAAGTAATTTAAAAGCTGCTCTGCTTTTGATTCTCTTCATGTCTCAATAATACACACTGATTTACTTTCTCACTTTTACCCACACGCTCTCCCCAACTCCTCATTTGTACGGTTGACAACACGTTAGCAACAGTTCAAGGCCACACTCCTACCAGCTTTCAAAATTGCATCCTACACAAGTAGCAATTTAAAAGTCTTCTCTTTTCCTCCTCACATTGCAAGACTTCAGTCCCTGCTCGTGCTTGGAAGCAGTTCAGGGGGTGAAAATATTATCTTTAAACTGCTCATATTACCAGATATTCCATGCTGAACAGGTCCACAAATAGGGGCTTAGACCAGAACTTTGATTCTCTGGAGGGGCAATTCAAGGAAATATCAGCCTGTATTTCCGAGCCTGGCATGAGGATATTTTTTTGTAGAAGGCGTCGGTGTGTTAACACTATTAGATTCATATGGTATCCAATGTGTACACCTTGGTATTGTGCATTTGAAACCATCTAAACCATCTAAACATCTAAACCAAATTTACTGTACACCGAAGCTTTGGTAGGAACATTTCACTGTGCACTTGTTAGGCGCGTTCACACCAAGTACTTTTCCCCCAAAGGTTCCTGAGAACTACAATTTAGTTGCATTCACACCAAAAAGTCCCAGGAACTAAATTAATTCTAGAGAACCTTTTTTACCCCCTTTTCAGTCCCTGTTAGAGAGCAGGGACTTTCGTGGGAGAAAAAGGTTCCTGTGTCTGATTGGCTGGGCGGAATGCAAACCACGCCCCGTCAAACTCCCAAAAACGTTTGTGAAGCTGCTGGGAGTCCAAGCAGCTTCTACTGAAGCCAGTCCCTAACTCCGGGGACTTCCGGCCGGGGATTTTGGGTGGCAGTATACGCCGTGAAGTTGTTTGCGGCCTGCCAGTAAACCCAAAGCAGAAGAAGGAGAAGTGGCGTCAGCGGCTTCATTTGCCTAATCCACCCCCAGGAACTAATTTCCGGTGTGAACGCGATCTGTACTTAGTTCATGAGAACTAAAGAGTTCTCAGGAACCTTTGTGGGAAAAGTACTTGGTGTGAACGCGCCTATTGTCTGATTTGAAGGTGCAACACACACTTGTCAGCCCAAGTGCATGAAAACCAGCAGATTTTGTGCAAGTGGCAACATATTTATTTAGGTTGTAGGGAGAGTAAACCTGACTCCATTATCTGCGCCCGGCATTAGACAATCTTTAGACATGTCATTCGGTCAAAGGGAACAAATGATAGACAAGCTCCCTAGAGCGAATGTAGCCGCTTAATCTGTATGAAGTTTGATCGCTGCCAGGAGTATTTCTATTTCATTGCTTTTTCCTTTTGGCAGAAATTGAAGATGTCCTGATATGATTCAGTAGCGTCTGTCTGACTAAGCTCTCGGTCCGATATGCAGACATGGCCCGAGTGCAGTTTCCAACAAGACATTCCTGTCTGTTTCTTTTTGACAGGCTGCTGTGCATCATCCCCAGACTTTGGATCCCCAGTTCATAGAATTTATGTCCTCAGGGGTTTCTGCTCTAACACAAGCAGGGCTGTTCAAATTGCCAGCACAGATGGCAGCTTCAAAATGAAACAGTTGAGGAGCTCTTATAACAAAGGAAACAGTAGCAAACACTTGATCTTAAAAGAAGACCTTGGTCCACAAAGCCTTTGTTGTGCTTCAACCAAGACTTGCTTAAGACTCTGTTAAACAGGAAATGCTTTTATCTCGGCCAGGAAGATAAACTAATGCTCATCCTCCCCCCCCACCGCCCCACGCCCCATCCGTTGGGCATTATTTCCTATGAGAAGACTTTCGGATGTTTGTTTTTTACAGCGTGTGTCAAAGCTGACTTCTTGCTAACCTTTAGAATCTCGACCAGAGCAATAAACCTGTTACAGATTCATGTCTCCTCATGCCCTCCCTTGTCATCCAAGCCCTTAATCTTTACACTGTGCCTGTCTCCCTCAGAGGATATATAAGTATTCAGCATGCTTGGAGGCAGAGGAAATGTGACACAGTTGTATAAGGAGAAATATGAGGTTGTTGGGAAGATCCTATAACCAGTGTTTTATTGGGAGATGGATAGGGGAGTGCTCTCTTGGAGGATAGGTCATAAATGTGCTATATCAATATTCACAATGGCCTATTGACTTAACAGTTTTGTACTTGTTTTCATTCATGATGCCATAAAATTAGTATGGATATAAACATACATTTACATCTTAGTCGCTCCTCTGTGTGTAGGGATCAGTTGCTATTTTTATGACAGCTAGTGGCAGATCTGCTCAGTTTACACAGGGAAAAGGAGCCGAACCCCTAATTTGTTCAGCTGTTGTCACTAACATTTGTAGCAGATTGGATTCATTCACAACATGTTCATCTCGACATTTACTAACTTGTTTAATTGTAGACCTGTAGGTTGTTTGGGAATTGTATCTTTGGCCTGATTCCACAGTTTGTTCCTGGTGCTCCATCTCCTACGGTGTGTGTTTGCATGTGTTAGTGTGCCTGAGTGTGTGTGAGTTAAACAGATGCAGCCCCAGTGCCACTTGCCTCAGGTGTCTGAGAGTGTTTCCACCACTTCCTCTCGCTTTCATCCACCGCCAATTCACCTGCCAGGTGCAATGACTTAAATAGACACCACGTGCACTCATGCTTTAATACTTTTTTACTGTCAGCTCGCACAGTCCCATTAGTACCAATACAGGCACATCTACATCTGTTACATGTTAAACTGTAGCAAAATATTCAATTTCAATTTGTTGTTGATAAGACTGTTTTTGTTGAGGTTAAGACTGATATGCCTCAAGATATTTTGGAAACAAATAGTTTGGATAAAAGGTTTTCTTATTGAATTAATCTGAAGAAAAGCGTGGAGAACAGACATGAAACTGGACCCTGGCTGACAGCAGCTCCTGTAATTCAAATGAGGCAAACCTGCTGAGGTGAGGCTTTCCAGTTCCAGTTATGCAAACTAGCCTGATTGGAAGGATTTCAGCAATTGTTCAGATACAGGGGAGGCCAATCAGGACCAGGTCCAGCTTTGATGCACTGATTGGATTCAGAAACAGCATGTGGATTCTTGGAAATGCCCTCCAAATTGAACCGCACAAACAAAATCAAATGTGCACAATATACTCACTGACCATGTTTGATCAAAAATGTTTATAAGGAGAAGACAATAGACTTCTTTTGTCACACACAAATATAGAAAAATATATAACTTAAAGTCATTATATGAAGCCAGGATTATGTTACGTTAGCAGTGGCTTTGTAAATGTGCATCTCAGATTTGAGGAGGAATCTAATTTACTGCAAGCTTGTACCACGCAAATGTAATTTATTGGTAAAGGCTAGAATCAATTTTTGGATTTGTTATGTTTTTCAGTGAAGCCTGGTTGATTAAAAATGATGGCTCTCATGAAATTGTTGACATGGTTGCCACTTTTGGTTTTAACAAGGCCGTGCCAGCAGAGGAGAGTGGTTGATACAGGTTGTTTCCACTCGTTGGTGATGAGTACTGTGTTGGAAAATAAAAAGTCTGCTCCTGATACTAATCTAAAACTAACACAAAATCAAGAAATCCCGCAGAGACTACCCCAAGGAAACAGGGAGCTTGTCAATTGCCGCAGGTACAAAAGAAAATCACCTTGTCTTGGTCGATCTTGTCTTACAGATGTTGTCATTCCATTTGAGGTTGTTGGAGATACTATCCTAGAGAACAGGAACATCCCCGGGAGTCCCTCGGGAGGTTTCTGTGGGGATTTGCAGGCAGGTTCCAGCATAAAACAATGTTTATCTCAATAATGTTGAGGCTGTTGAGCTCCAAGTAGTTGTTGGCACACTGGGGCTCCAGATGGGTCACCTCTCTCTGTGGTATATGGACTCATTATTCTCGGTGATGATAGCCATCAGACAGGCGTCCTCTGCATATTTGAACAGGAAACACTTAAGAGATTTTATTCTCATTTGTGTTTTTAAAAGCCTTAGGTTGCTCAGCTTAAAAATAATTGTTTATTTGTTCCCACAAAGAAGAAATGCAACCTTCATCTGTAGAATAATTAGCCCTTTTTTCAGGTAACAACCCAAACAAAAATGTTATGAACTAAATAGGGATTTTGCTCTGAGAGCTTCCAGGAGGATTATCTGGGGCTCATGTTGTGTTTTCCAGCGCAAACGTGATTGTGCCTCTGTACACTAAATACCATGTGGATGTCAGGGCTCAAACTAACATTGTGTGAACCTACAAATTCAATATCCCTTTCATCGTCTGTGGAGGTGTTCCACAGGGCGAATTTTGACTTCTGAGATTAAAGGCTAGCTTTTGCTGCTTCTTGCTCAGTAAGAGAATTGCTCACGGCCCATAAATATTAATTGAACTGGCCTAGGCTGCTGGAATAACTTATGCAAATTCACAAATTGAGGGCTATTCACCTCAAAGCAATTTGTTGATGAGGTAAATGGGGATTCGGGTCCTGGTGCCCAGCGAGCAGTGAAGAGGGGAAGGCTCTTGGTGGTTCTGCGGTGTGTCTGATACACGAGAGCCCACCGTCACACACTGTGAAAATGTAGGGATACTGGGAGATGTGAACGTGTAGAGAGTCTCTAGACTAATCTGTTAAATGGGCTAAAGTCTGTATTCAGGAGTCACACCGGTGGAAAGGTTTTCAGACTCTGATTTTGACTTTTACCATGAAGCAGATATTTGTAGGTTAGAGTTAACTATTTGTACAGATAATGGATGAAATGCAGGGAAATTTGCTTCATTGTTTAGAAATTCTACTACATAGGGGATGACAGACCTTTCATCTGAAACCAGCATTGCGTCAAAGTTTTTTAACTTTGGTTTAAAACCAAAAACCAAAAAATGACACCGGCCTCAGATTAATTTTTTGTTACGCAATGATAATCATTCAAATGTTAATATACATAGCCTACATTCTTAATTAGGATGGTAAACCTGTTCAATAATACCTAATAATTATCAGCATGTTACCATTTTCACTATGTAAGCATGCTAATGTTTGCTATCAGCTCAAAGCAGCAATGTGCCTAAACACAGTCTCACAGATCTGCTATCATTAGCATTAAAAATACAATAAAAAGATGATTGAATCTTCAGCACTAAGGTAAACAACGTCTGGTGTTTAAGAGCACCATCTGTTGTTCATGTGTCATTTTGTAAAGCTGGTGTCCTGTCTTCTCTTCTTCTTCTGACTCCTCTTGTCAGCTTAGAAATGATTCATTTTTCAAAACACTTAACACTAGGTTTCTAAATACATGTTTGTTAAGCAACATATTATGCTACCTTTTACCCTTTGAGTAATATCTTACCCTGCTTTCACTTCACAGTGACAATCAATTTGTTAGAGTAGATGTCCCTTTCTTTTCAGGCAAAAGGCTGTTTTTATTATTGTTTTGTTAGTGCCCCATTACCTCATTGGGTACTTGCAATTTCGGTCCGAGCTAACACTGTTTTTTAAGAAATCTGGGGCCGTTTCTCAGTTACAAACCAACAACATGATAATCCAAGAAATTGAGATATTTACACATTAAAAAAAGGTTGTATTTAAATGTAGAAGTTTTCAGTCCAATGTTTGGATTTAGTGTTGGGGTACTAATTAACTATTTTATAAATATTTCTGATTCTTGGCGGATTATGTTAAATTGAAGATTTTGATTGTGTCTATCTGTGTTGCCATGGGAATGTGCACATATATCTGAAACTGAAGTAACATTCAGAAATGTTTTAAACCATAAAAATCAATTGACACAGGACATCTGACATATGTGAAGCTAAAAAGGAACAAACTGCATGGATCATAGGTGTTCACGCTGGGTGTCCATTCAGAGAGAAAAGTCTGAGTTATAAGATATTGATGGACCATGTGTGTTTCTGCGTTGTCTCACATGCAGCCAACATTGATTTTGACACAGAGGGTTATGCAGGCTGAATGTACTGTGTAACCAAACATTAAAACTCAAATAAATCTGCTTGATTAAACTTGAATGAAAGGCTAAAGTGCACATGTCCATTTTAAATACCAAGGAGAGTGCTTTGTGTATTCTAATGATGCTTATTCACAAGTTCTTAGCAAAACACAAGTCTTATTTCTTTACAAAGTATGGATTGGTACACTCTCCTTACTAGTTTACACTCTCTCTTTTGGTCTCCTTCACAATTGATATTCTCTTTGGCCCCACATCCACTTCTTATTTACTGCAGTCAATATCCATCTTCCTGGTGAGTGTTGGAGAAAAGTTCCTCCCGCAGATCAAATGGTCGGAAATCAAGATGCTTCCTCAGCATGTTCCCTGGATGGTGACTTTGAAGGAGATTGGCCCTCTCGCTGTGCTCGCAGTAGCAACTCAGCTTCCCAAAACAACAAGAACACAGTTTGATTGCCTCCAATACTGAGACAATGAAGAAGGTTTGCTGAATGAAAGCCAGCAAAGTTTAGTTATCTTACACAACTAGAGGACTGTTGCAGCATCTTACACTCACTTCCTCTTCCTGCTGTGATTGTCTGTCTCAATAAACTGCCTCAATCCTTCTTAAAAGATTCTGCCTCTCCCTCCATCTTACTCACAAACATGGAACTGTCACCATGTCTTTTCTGCTTTTTATCACACTGAATTAGAAAGTTCAACACTCTCCCAGTGTGTCATTTCTGCTTGTCTGAAGTGAAAGCTTTTTTATGAAAATACACATTCTGCTCGCTTTGATAAGTAGCTGTTTGTGTGCAGACACTGTGGCACATTAATGAACAGCGCTCCCCAAGGAAACATGATGGAGCAACAGGGTTCCTGAGTATTGATCTAAATGACTTTGTCTGGACTCTGTCAGCACGCTGTTTACACAAAGCCCACCCATTGTTGAGTAGCCTGAAAAAACAGAAAAGTTGGAAGTTAAACTGATGTGTTTTTCTGCCTGCATTGGATCCATCCATTGTGTTCTCCCACAGGTCTTTTGTGCTAAAGCGGCTTGTTATGTTCAACTTATTTGCTTATTTGTTTATCCATTTCTACAAACCCACGCAGCTTTTTTGTGTATTTCACAGCAATGCACCTTTTTGGCCTCAATTGGCAGCTCCAAGAGTTGGACAACCAGCCGGCTTTTGAAAACGGAGGAGTTGGGAAGACGGGGCCCACTCAGTCGAGCATAGTGACAGCTCTGGCTGCTGACGGTGAGAAAATAAAAGACTGACATTTGAATAAACCGCTAATTAACATTCAAATAAGCCTTTCTCAGTATTAGTGCTCCATAATTATACTCTTTCTTATTTTGTTGGCTTCCATGTATCCTAATTTATTTCGGTCAAGGTTATGTTGGCATTGCTTTTTCAAGATATGTTGGGGTTTTTGGGGTTAAGTTTGAATATTCATAATTTTCTAATATTCATTGTATTAAATAAATAATGAATGGCTTGGCAAAAGCATGGTGTATGGACCGGTTTTCTAGCTCATTAGCACTAACACTTTAAATGTGCGAATAATCTCAACTTCAGTTGAAGTAGATTAGGTTTTGTGTAATTAATGATTTTTTTAATGAAATGCTGATACCTAAAAAAAAAAGGTTAAAGAATACTAATTAATTAAATCAAAAAAAAGGTTCAAATGACGATTAAGAAAGACAAATTTCACCAGCAAACCATTTGGCCTCATGAATGATTTGTTGCTCGATGCCAAGTCAGCCTTTGCAGTTTACTGAGATCTTTCACCTTCTGAATATTAATTGACTGATTCCAGACAGCTTTGCACTACCTAATCATAATCTTGGACCATTCTGTATTCAACAACACGCAGCCATGCCATCCCAACTCACCTTTACAGCAAAAGCCACCAAATTAATCTCTGACCACATTGCTGTATTTAGAATGCACAGCCACGACAGCATTAATTGAGTTGAGTAGGCCATGCAAAAGCTCAATTGTTTAAACTCGGCTAGATTTAAATCCTCATAAGTACTGCTAATTAAGATAGCATGAGGCAGGTTTTGGACTGTTTAAAGGCAATCAATAGCAGGCTATTATTCTCCCCTGAGGTAAACTTGGCTACCAGTCTTCACTTTGAATGGAACTAAAGTGACAGCCAATGGCCTCATTACACCCACCCCGGCATGCAAATAACGGAGGTCTGGCACGAACGGATAAACTCCGAGTGACTGTATACAGAGGTTCTCACACTGAAGCGCTTCGTATGAGAAGCAGGGACAAAGGTTGAGATGTTATTATGTATCAGGACATCTCTGCATCATCCACCTAACCAGTTATAAGTCTATGCCACAGTATGTTGTAAAAAGCACAGCTGTATTCCTTCCACGATATAGCTTCAAACGGCAAGGACTTTAAAACATTTGACATATTTTTCATCCTAACAATGACATTTGTTCTGGTAATTACACCTTGCAGACTACAATTTTTCATTTGAGCATGAGTCATATTAAAACTGGCCATCCCTCCATCGTTTACGCTGTAAGGACACAGTTTAAGGGTATAATTCACAAAATAGTTTTGATTTGCTGTTATTGCTCTGGGAGGGTAGCGCTCAGTATATCTGACAGTTTCCATTAAGACCTTATCTAAGATGAGGCGGTGCTCTCTGAGTCATCAGGACCAGAGAGAAGACGTGAAATGCGGCCTGTTAGAGTCTAATAAATAGCCAATTATATCTGGTCATTTTTTGTTCAGTGAGCAGTGCATCATGGACCACAGGGATCCATTACTTTTAATCCTCTCTTTCTTGGTCACTGCTCATTTGGAAAATATATGACTGTCTTATTGTAAAGTCCCTGCTTGGGTAAAAATAATAAGATTGCACTGGTAAGCAAAAGATTGAATGCAGCAATTACTGATATCCAAATATGAAAGACCAATATTAGATTTGAGATGAAAGCGGAGGTTTTAACTGATGGCATGAAAGGCTCTGTGATGACTGATTTATACAATATAGCCATAACAGTGCTGTTTTTTGGGAATTTGCGACACCTTATATAATCCGAGTGTGGGTGTGTGTCTGTCTTCTAGGAAGGACTAACGTGCTGAATCAGGAGAACAACTCCATTGATACGGGACAGGTGGACGTAGGGAAGAAGGCGGGTCAGAGCGTCCCACCGGGGGTGTTCTGGCGTTCTCAACTCAGCATGGAGCTCCCACGCTTCCTGAAGTTCAACATCTCGGTACAGAAGAACGCACTGATAGGAGTCTATGGAAGGAAAGGTCTCACACCCTCTCACACTCAGGTAAAGCCTTTTTCTTAATGTTTTTAAATCAGGTATATCACCATGTAGATTAAAGATGCTATGAAGCTGACACCTTGTGATGCTTTGCAAACTGTGTTACTCTTCAAAGAAATATAACACATCTCTTGTAATTAAAAAGTAACATTGAAAAGAAAGGCTAGTTTATTTATATAGCACCTTTCAACACAAGGCAATTCAAAGTGCTTTACGAAAAAGTGAATAATTAAGAAATAGTGCAGCAGAAGCATATTCAAAAATAGCATTTTAAAACACTTAATCAAAGATAAAAAAAAACATGAATAACACAGGTACATGAATAAAAGTTACAGTGCAGTGTGAGGAATGAATATATCAATTAAATGCGGCAGCAAAAAGAAAAGTCTTCAGTCTGGATTTAAAAGTAGTCAGAGTTGCAGCTGACCTGCAGGTTTCTGGGAGTTTGTTCCAGGTGTTTGGAGCATAATAACTGAACGCTGCTTCTCCATGTTTAGTTCTGACTGATGTATTTTGGGCCTAAACCATTCAATGCTTTATAAACCAGCAGCAGTATTTTGAAATCAGTTCTTTGACACACAGGAAGCCAGTGTAAAGACTTCAGAACAGGAGTGATGTGATCCACTTTCTTAGTGTTAGTGAGGACTCGAGCAGCAGCGTTCTGAATCAGCTGCATCATGTTTTAGTGAGACCCTTGAAGACACCATTACAGTAGTCCAGTCTACTGAAGATAAAAGCATGGACAAGTTTTTCCAAATCCTGCTGTGACAGTCTTTTAATCCTAGATATATTCTTTAGGTGATAGTAGGCTGATTTAGTAACTGTTTTAATGTGACTGTTGAAACTCAGGTCAGAGTCCATGACTACACCTAGATTTCTGGCTTCATCTGTTGTTTTGAACATTGCAGGCTGAAGCTCAGCGCTGGCTTTTATTCGTTCCTCCTTGGCTCCAAAAACAATTACGTCAGTTTTATCTTTGTTTATTAAAGGGGCCCACTTTAGCTTTTTGAGGTGTTCCCTTTCCTGTAGTGTGTTATATACGTTTGTGTGCATGTAAATGGTCTGCAAAGGATAACATCCAATAGTGACATCTCTATGTAACACTCACGCATCTATTGGCTAGTGCTCCAACACATTATACGTGATGGACTAAGGGGCGGGACATCTCTAAGAGGTTGACTAATTACAACAGGGATTGCCAACTAACCAATCAGAGCAGACTGGGCTCTGGTCTCAGGGGCTTTGCAGCTTCTAAAAAAAACGTGGCTAACTATTGCTGACATTACTGGACCAGTTCCATGGCTTTAATTATAATATTAGCAATATTTCTCTATGTGTTAATCACCGCTCTTACTCCTTTCACATTACACATAGCCATGTAATCAGTCCTTAATAAAATAAATTGATTAAAGCAGCTTTGAGGCCATTTCACTACGTCTTAAAAAAGCCTGAAAATTAAACTGTATCAAACAATTTATATGAATACTATATTAATTAATAGGGTGTTCTATCTGCTCTTATGATGTCCTTTATTTGAATTCCTGACATCACTGTATGCCTTTGCACATTACAGCGAGGTATTAGCTTATTTCCGTTTGCCAGTGTGGACATGCACATCTTTAATTTCCACTAAACGTCGAGAACTTGCAAATTGAAGTGTTTCAGAAAATGTCTCATGTGTCACTTGAATGACATTTCCGGCATTTTGAATGTCCGTTGTGTGATCATGGTGATGGAGGCACTCAGACAATGGCCAGCACAATTGACTGCAAAAGCTCTTAGCCTAACCTTCTTGACATTCTCTGCTCGTAAAGACGGGCTTCACTCAAGTGTAGGGCCACTCTCTGACGGTCGAAACTGAGATGTAAGGGACAACAGGTGATCCGGATTGCACTTTCAAGGTGAAAAAAGGAGCCCCAACCAAAATGAAAGTCCAAAGGGCACTAATTAACAAGACACTGCTTTTATGTCTCCGGCAATTGTTGCACAGACACTCAAGCTTGTCAATTCTCGACACTGTGTCCATTGTGGCCTCCTCTAAATTACATACTGTTCAGGGACCAGGGGCACAAATCAATGCATTTACTTAACTGAGCATGAAAGACACCAATGAGAGATATTGACTGTTCGTTGTATTCACAGCTCGGAAGACAAGACAACATTTAAGTGCAACAGGCTTTCCACCTTTCTCCAACATAGACTTCCTCTCTCTGCTATTGAGTGTTTGTCCGTGCTGATACAAACCAAACAAGTTAGAAGAAAATTACTTTTGTAGTTTGTTTCTTAAGAGATTGCTCTCAGTTGTTTCCAAGTGCCAAACTAAGTTCACTCAATCTAAAGGCTGAAGTATTTGCAGGCTCTGGGCTCTATCTGCGGGGCATCCTGCAGTCTCTCCACGCTCGGCCTCTCGCCTGTTATTCACTGCATTGTTGGATTGAGATGAGTTGGGGGGGGCTTTCACTGCGGCTAATCGAGATGTATGCACTTCGCCAGGAGGTTTAGGTTTCGTGGGATGAACAGTTTTATTACTTCCCCCTCAAGCCGAAAACACAAAGAAGTCAACTTCCGCCAGGTTAATATCCTCCCCCTGCCCCTCTGCTCCACTCAAAGGGGTTTAAATCACAGGGTTGACTTCACCTGCCCCTTGCTTTATGCTCTCTTTCCTGTCTTTTTCAAGTCAACTGCAAAGTTGCTCGGGTCCCTGTTTGTCCCGTTTCTGAGCTTTAAATCCTGTTTTAATATATGTTCTTGTCCCTTTCTTTTAAAGCCCATTATGTTTCAACGAGGCTGGACGTCGTGCACATAGTGATTTTAAAGCTGAGATGATTCATTATTGCCCACTAGGCAGAGAAGAACTTCATAACAAGATGGCAGGTGCAAAACACTGATTTACTCCCAGTTTATAAAGTCCTTAAGCTTAAAAGTGTGTGTCAAAAGTTGCCTCGTTACACATCAAACAGAAATAGAGCAACACCAGGATCCAATTGGACTTGTGTTTCTGGCCACTTGATATATTTAAGTGCAACATCTTTTAGCATGGGTTTTGTCTGCAACAACACTTGAGAAAAAATGATCTGCCTCTTAAGCGGTGAGAATATCATTGTTTTTGTTGTTGTTGCTGAAAACAGCTATTTGCTGCTTTTGGAAATGGGTTTGTTGATGAGGGGCTGTGATTTTATTGTGGAGCATGCAGCTAATGCAGTGAAGTGAAAGAGGCCAAAAAAGCTCAATAGAGGTGCCGATTAAGGTTTAAATAGGGTTTGGGGTAATATCATAAACATGCAGTGTTGCTATGATGGAATGCTACTATTAAAAACTATAGAAAAAAAAGCTGGAGGAGGCACTTTATTTTTCATTCCATAATGACCTTTCAACATAATTGTAATTCAAGTGGTCTCCCAGGGTAGGCAGCTTTTAGTAAAAGGCAAAAAAAAGCCAGAACACAAAGATACAGCCATCTTACTTCATACTGCTGCTCTCCTCCCTCCCCGCTCCGTTTTGAGCACCTCCCACCAAACAGATATGCGCTTCATGCAGCATCTAACGGGACAAGAACAGGCATCTGCATTCCTAGAGCAGCCAATAGGACGGTTCTCTCCTCCAAATGATCTGTGATTGGTCAACGTCTTGGGCTCCATTTACTTAAGCTAAAAACCGAGCAGAAATCTGTTTTTTTTCCAGACCATTTAAATTACAATATGCTGAAAGGCTACAATGGAATTATTTCCCATGAATAAATAACTTAACCTAGCTTTAATGCAGCTTTAAAAAACACATTAGGCTGATTTGTGACATATTTTTTTCCGATCGTATTCTATTATTTATAAGGAAACATAAATAAATAAATGTACTCGCATGTCTAAAACAATTTTTTTTTATGATTTTTAAGTCGGACCTCTTGCTGCCAAATCAGATATATGTACCTTTCTCTCTTGACAATTGTTGTGACTGAAGTCATTACTTACTTTAAAAATGTATTTTAAATGTAAGTGATATATTACTTATTATTGAGCGGACAAGTCTGAAACACAAACAAAATCATTTTCAGGCAAAAATCAATAGCTTGGCAGTTCACCAAATCTCTCAAATGACCTCATCATTGTGTTTAAATCCATCTTTAAATTAGCTTCAGTGCATCAGACTTTTATCAGCCCATAGTCTTTCTTCCATCCTGAGCGTTCACTCTAGACTCAGTGCATCTGTGTAGCTAACAACAGCTTTAGCCATGGGATCTGTCTGCATCTGTTGTGCTTTCTGCAGCCTATAGACTGTTTGGGGATTGCTGGTTTGTTACTCTGTTTTCTGCTGCAGTGCTCTCCACCATACAGCCCCCGTCAAGAAGAGGTTCAGGTGTTGAGCAGGTGCAGTGAGAGCAGATGCGGCCCTTTACTCGTTTCACTTGGCAGGAATGACTCGTTACTCCTTGTTTACCCCGTAAATCAATGTTTGCTTGAAAGAAATACAGAGAGACTGCTATGCTGCTTTCCCAAAACATACAGTAGGAAGAAAAAGGCCTGGGGTATATACTATGTTCTATTGGTTGTTTCGTATACTGTGTTTGCTACTGTAGAAAAAAAAGGACGTATTTACTTTAAACTTATTCAAGATATGATGTATTCATCCGCTGTTTGAGAGAGTCCTGGGAACATGCAGTGTTAAAAACAAACAATAAACCAATTAAAACATTAGTGGCAATGTGGTATTAAGTTGAATTAAAAACAGAGACAAATAATTGCATATAGCTGTCATTGAAGAAAGCTTTTCCCTTTATCCTTTTATTTGTATTTTGTGCACACGCTGGCAGTGAATATCTCTGAATTCCTAAGTATATGCATCCACACAGAGCATTATCTGCGTTAATTTAACAAATTATAATAAACACATTGCCAGACTCTGTTAAAGTGCACTCCTGTCAGAATGTACAACATGTTTTTGGAATCTTTTTTAGCCCTAGCCCAAGAGCCATATCAGCTCTATCAGTAGACAAACAACTCTCCAAACAACATCTATCAACTACAAATACATGTGACGGAAAATCAACATTTATTATACTGAAATATTTGCTGGGTACACAGACCTGTTCATTTTGTTGTGTTTTGCATAACCACTTTGAAGTCTTCTTCTCCGACAGTTAGGGAAATCACGCATACAAAGCATCCAACAGAAGAAAGCATCCACTTTTTGAACTTTCTGGCGTGTTTTACTGCCTGATTTAATTAGAGCAACATTAAAATAACAATCATCTGCATCTGTCGTAATCTGTCCTTGGTGTTGTTTTGCAGTACGACTTTGTGGAGCTGTTGGACGGCAGCCGGCTTATCGCCAAAGAACATCGGACTCAGAGTGAACCGGAGACGAGGGGACGGCAGGATCACCCGGTCAGCGTGCACCAAGCCGGCTTCATCCAGTACCTGGACTCAGGGGTGTGGCACCTGGCGTTTTATAATGACGGAAGAAACGCGGAGACAGTGTCCTATAACACCATCATTCAGGGTAAGAGGACACACATCTGCTGCGATGGCTGATGAGAGTGATTGGAATGATGTGTAATGACATGTTTGGAAGACTTTAATTTCCTTTAACAGCTGCGCCTGAATTAACAAACAGTTGGTGGAAATGTTGGCTTCCACTCAAACAAGCTGAGCTCTTAAAACTTTGAGCCACCTAAGAGACAGATCTAAGTTTCCATTGGAGGGTAGTGGATTATTGTGCTCAACACAACAATACGAGACACTACACTGCATTGATTCTTTCTTCCTAACAACCTCTTCAGCGTTCTGGAGTCTGTGAAATTTCCTTGTGGGTTTTGAGGTAGGAGAAACTACTAAGGTTGAGTTAACGTTTTTCTATTTCCTTTGGGGAGTTTTCCATTGATCCAACCCTACAAATATGAAGGTATCGATGTGTGAGGTCAAAATTGCCTGGGTCCAACGCTGGCTCAATGAACATTCAATACAAGACAGTGCAATAACAAAAAAGTTTGCCCTCTTAACGCCGATCAAAATGAGGGCCCCCGGTCTTATGGGGGTGCCGTTCATGAGCGATGGTCTGTTGAATGAACACAAGATCTGTCTGTAGGATATGTCAGATTAACTTCAACTCAGAGAGGATTTGAGCTGTAAACACTCAGGAGATTGCCTCCGTCCCTTGAATCAGTCATTCAAGGGGTTGAGGGGCGAGGAAGAGGCGGAAACAAAATGTGTCAAGGAAATGGAATTATTTGGTCTAATTTAAAATGTATGTGTGGCTTTTACTCAACATTGCTTGGATGGGAAGAGCCAGCCTGCAGCGTGCATGTTATGGAGGCTTAGACCTTAGTGGGACATGGACAAATAGCTGTAAATGTATGCCATGCCCGATACAGCTACCGCAGATAAGAGATGCTTAAAAAGCCTAGATTCATGCAGGGGATAAAGAAAAAAACAAAACGTTAGTATCTCGGTGGTCTCGCTGTATTCTTGAACAGTTTCAGTTGTCAAATGTTATTTAAGCAGGAATTTGAGATTTGCTATAATTCGAAAATCCGGTGAGTTATTAATAGTTAGACTTTCTCGCCCACAGAATCTGTCACGGAGTGCACACACAACTGCTACGGGAACGGAGAGTGTGTGGCGGGATCA
The DNA here is from genome assembly GCF_000735185.1 of Notothenia coriiceps. Lineage (NCBI taxonomy): Eukaryota > Metazoa > Chordata > Actinopteri > Perciformes > Nototheniidae > Notothenia > Notothenia coriiceps. The sequence goes on from NW_011354824.1 coordinate 39,879, forward strand.
TGCCACTGCTTCCCAGGATTCATTGGGCCGTACTGTTCCAGAGGTAATAATTATCTCATATATTTTTTCTTACTCTGTCCACCCGGCCCATTATTCAAAGGGTCAGTTTCCCCTGAGTTAAAAAAATATAGATTTTCTTTGTGTAGATTGCTTTGGTTTTATTTTCCCACCTTTATAACATAATGTGAAAAATTGTTTGTTGAGCTCAAAGCGATCAGAAGCAAAAGCACGGCATGTGGAGTCTCACATGGTGCAGCTAGATCGATATATTGATTAATATTACCTGAGCAGCTGTATGATATTGGTATACATATATGTCAGTGGGTATGTTGCAAGAAACGTCAGTAAAGACATATGTTTGAGATCATTAAGAAACACTCTCTCCATTACCTAATTTGTCACTGAGAAGGTTCTTTTTAAATTCTCTAATCGGCTTTTAAAAATCAGCTGAGCATTTGTTACTCCACCTAATCCACATACTGTAACAGGCTTTTTACATTGAAAACGACACATAAAAAAACATGCTCCCTATGAAAATTATTAAAAACTATTTTTTTTGCATCTACTGAACACGAAAAGATTCCCTTCAAATCCACTCTATTTGACATGCGCTCCAAATCTCAGAGAAAGATATGTCAAAATATGGCAATAGAAAGCCTTCTTCATGTGTACGTGTCTGAGTTCATCGATATTTGGATCACCTTTTTACTTTCTTTGCCACAGTTTTATGGAAGATCTTACCATTTCTTGCGCCTTGTGTCTTGCTGTTATGTGTGATATGTGACCAGTAACTTCCTGGGTTTCTGCTGGTTGCCTAGCAACTGGTCCCATACAAGAAATAGTCGAACACATAAATATAATAAGTCAATAAGCGAGCTTTACAGGTGCTGTGAGGCAGATTTTGTTTCCTTTGGATGAAGCCAGGCAAGCGCTGATTCTCCTTATTTCAAATGCTTTTGCTAAGCATCTGGCTCCTGCTTCATTATTACCATCCTGACTTTTAGAAAAAAAAATAAAGTAGCTATTATGAAATATATAAACAAAGTACACATTAGATATACAAATAAAGGCAAATAAGTACTTAACCTTGGAAAAAGTAGCACCATTTATATGAACTGAACTTAAGTACATGATTACATCCAACTGCACCTTATATTCTACCTCATACTATTGCTTATAGAACACATATTTATTTCTAGTTTTGTAATTATGAACTGCACTGATAAATACATTTACATGTGCAATAACTTACTTATTGACTTGTTTACATTTGTTCTTGTATTTGTATGGTAATGTTGTATTGTTTTGTAAGCGTATACTGTTAAATGTATCATAGGTCTAATTTATAGTCACTTTATATATGATATATTAAAAGTTTAAGCTTGAATTGTCAAAATGATACTTATACTGTCTGTTATGTGTGATTGCACCATCGTGAATGCTTGGAATTTCGCTGTACTCTGTGTAGTGACAATAAAGGAATCTAATCTAATACACCACAACCCCTGATATTGTATGAGATTAATTCCTTTGATCCCCAGCCGCCTGTCCGGTGCTGTGCAGCGGTAACGGTCAGTACACCAGGGGGCGCTGCCAGTGCTACAGCGGGTGGAAAGGCACTGAGTGTGATGTTCCTGCCTCCCAGTGTATCGATCCTCAATGCGGGGGACACGGATTGTGTGTGTCGGGCAACTGTGTGTGCAACAGCGGCCACAAAGGACCCAACTGTGAACAAGGTAAATGGGGAAAGAAATCCTTTTCCATTTGGATGGGAAGCAGCAACAATTTTCTGTAGGAAGCTCAGGGGGGATTGACACAGTCCATTGGTGAAACAATCGAGTGTTTTCAACTCCACTGAGCAGATAATGCTTGGGATGTTGTTATTGATACCGTGTGTATAAATTAACTCCCTCTTAGTTTTTAGACCGCGTGAGGTTACCAGCTGGAACAGATTGTGAAGGGCCCATTGATGCAGTCACCTATTGGAATACTCCTCAGATGAAGGCACCTGGAAAAATCAATCATTCAAAAGCACCTGTTCCCCCCGTTTATTGAGAAAGAGCTTTGTCTTCTTTCTTGTCAACCTTTTCAACCCCCCCCCTTCCCTTCGGTGCATTTAACTGTATTGATCCCCATGCAAACAAAAGACAATTATCTGCTCAGATTTACATGTGCGCCTCATTGACCTTGCACGTAAAAAGCTATTGAGTGAACTAAATGAGTATATTGTGTTTTTCTTTGAAGTGAAGCATTATGGGAAGGAAACGTAGATTGGAGATTGTGGCATTTGTACTTCCAGGCTTGCTTGTAATGGCTCTGGTGTGATGAATTGGTTAAGGTAAATAATCAATACCAGTGTCCAAGGAGGTGTTGAAATCCACAGAGAAATCAGCTCCAGAGGAAGCACAATGTTGCTGTTGTAAATTATCCCTATGGGTTGATTATGTTGGTCATAATTGCCAATTATTAACTTAGATCAGCGAGTTGATCTGCAAATTGTTAATAGTAATTGATTACATCGGTCTAGACGCTAATTGTGCCCCTTCTCCTAGGGCCTATAATGGAGCATAATTATGCTGTCAGTATATTGGAAGTACCCTATAATATAGAAGAGCTTGTAGAACATAGGGTGGAAAAACGAAACCAGCCACAACTAAACACAGCAGCATTTTCAGCTGTGGCTTAACAGAAGTCATCTGGCACTGGAGCACTTCCACTCTGACAAAAACGATGTTGGCTTGTAGCAGAGTGAAATTGGCCGGGGTAAATAAGTAGGTTTGATATCCTTTCTGGAAGTGGTAAACTAAAAATATTCTGTCCTCTCCACGGCCCTCAGTTGACTGTGTGGACCCGATTTGTTCCGGTCACGGAGCCTGTCATCACAGTGAGTGCCACTGTAACCCGGGCTGGGGTGGCATCAGCTGTGAGATCCTGAAGAGCACTTGTCCAGAGCAGTGCTCCAGTCACGGCACCTTCAACACCGACTCGGGGACCTGCGTCTGCGAGGCCAACTGGACGGGGGCCGACTGCTCAATAGGTCAGAAAACATTGCACTTCATTTCAGAATCAGAATCAGAAACAGGTGTATTACCAGGTAGGTTTACACGTACCAGGAATTTGACTTGGTGTCGTGGTGCATAAAAACAAGAGTTAAAAAAACAGGTAGAGAACTAGAAAAATATTTAAAATAATAAAAAATATAGTCAAATATAACAATATTTACATTGCAATGGAATAAGAAGGAATAAAATATGGAATAAAAATCGGCAGTATTAATTTACAACATATGATTGTACATTGTGTGCATTCATGTAATGCATTTCGTCACCTAAAGCTATTTGGTGTGGTATTTTAATGTGTCTTACTGTGAGTGCGCAACTAAAGATTGTTTTTAATTATTGATCAATCTGCAATTAATTTCCCTAATTCATATTCGGCCCTATTAAATGTCAAAATAGTGAGGAACTGCCCACAGCCAGAGTTGACATCTTGTTCCAAACTCAAATATATGAAATTGGCACTCGCATGAGATAAAGACAAGACACAAACTAGATCATATTTTCCTTTTTAATTACAGCAAATAATCAAATGATTAATTGATTAAGTAACAACAGTTTCCATTTTTAATATCGGGCTCTATTCTGTGTCAAAGTAGTGTTAAAACGCCCATTACACTTCTAAACCACACGTTAACATCTTGATAGCTTGTCAGAGTAATTAACAATCATATATGAGAAAGAGAAGCAACCAACAAGATAACATAACAAAAATGCTTAAATGATTAATCCATTATTAGCCACTCATTTAAAGGTGGGGTAGGTCATTTTGGAAAAACCAGCTTGAGTGTGCTAGAATTAGAAAATACACAACCGGAAAAAATCTGCCACTTCCTTACAGAGCCCCTCCTCCAACACACACGAACGCGCACATGACCAATGAGGGCACGAGATAAGTTTGTGCACAGATGGAAGGCTGACAGGCAGGTAGGCCATCCAGTTACTTTAGCCGGGCCGGCTCAGATGATTGGTCGTGCTTTTTACAGCACCACGGCTTCCACAGATGGTTTTTTGTGTATTTATTGTCCAAGCATTTAATATATTCATTGCTATCGAGATGTTAAGAGCATTCCATGGAATATAACAAAAAGTATTTCTGAAATAAATGACATACCCCACCTTTAACTTTTTAATAATTGGCACTATGAAATGTCAGTTTGTGAAAAAGGCCAGGTACACTTTCCTAAAGCCCGAGCTGAAGCCTTTAAAATATGTTGTTTCCTCAAACTCAAATATAAATGTAACAATCACATGAACAAAAAACAACAACCTAGATACATTTTTGCTTTTACATTTACAAAGTATTCAAATGATTAATCCTTCATACTGTATAAAAGTGTTTTTTAGTACGGCTTTAGTTCTTTAAAGAAATTCAATGACAATCTCTGGCTTTTTGTGAACCTTTTCTTTTGAAGTCAAAGTCTACAAAATGGCTTCAAAAGAATGAAATGGCATATTAATCTACTTGGATTGTATCCATTCATTCAGTTATTGATACCATTAGAGCAGTGCTACTTACAAATCCTTGCAAACAGTGCGGCCTTTTTGTTTAACGCTGTAGTGGTTCTTTTTACTGTTTCTCTAACAATTAATTGGCACCAAATTCTTTGTGTAAAGAACACTGCACTGCAGACACCATGTGTCCACAACAGCAGATGTACTGTATGAGCCTTTATTAAAAAAGCAGTAGGTTGGAATTAAATATCTAGCTTATACAGTGCATTGTGGGTGCACTGTTTAACGCTTTGGGTATAATTAATCAGCTTTGGAATCTTAAAATCTGTAAATATGAGGGGGAAAATGTGATTTATGTTTTAATCTTGAATGTTTTTTTAGTTAATTAATCATTTTTTGCATTTGAAATATGATTTAGTGAACATCAGAGAGTAATTTATTTCTCCAAATGAATATGTCACCTTTTGAAATGAAACTCTTTAAATAAAATACAGTCAAATCAGTATGTTTCAGCTTCCCCCTCATACTGTAGGTACACATGCAGGAAACAACATTATTAATTGAAAAGTCGTGGTTGGCTCCAAAGATGATGAATGGGAGCCTCATGATGTATGCACACATGCTACAGTACTGTCAGTGCTGTGTTTTATGAGCTCTGGGTACATCTCTCCTATATCACCTTCAATAAAGTTTAACTTTGGTGTGATGGGGCGAAATGAAAGGAAGTGTACTGTGAACATTTTCTCTAATTACTAAAAGCTTCAATACATTGATGAATCCTGTGAAAGCAACAACTTCAAATGTGTTTTGCACAAACACCCTGAAATGCCTCCAACATCTCTGTTGTTCTCCGAGCAGAAGTTTGAAAATAACCTGCATTTACTACAGATAACAAACCCATATTAAAGTCTTTCATGGGTATGAGGAGACAGATGTTGAATTGTGATAGCCAGAAGTCACTCATGCTTGGAAAGTGTTGAATAAAAGAAACTATATTTACAGTTATTTATGTAACACTGGTAAACAGGTATTCTGCATAAATCATGAAACGTAATAACTGATATTTATTATCAAACAATGTGCAAATTGTTAAAGTTGTCGATCTACTGGAAGTTTGAACCTGAATAAATCAGCTTAATTGTGTTTTGGGCTAAATAAATCTGTGGTTGAGATCACACCTTTATAGTTTGGTAATCAACACTTGTAGCACGTGTTGGTTTTGGAACAGAGCATATGCTGACAACAAAGCTTTGTTTCCACACGTTTCTCTTGTGAGACCCAGCATATGGTCTCTTTGAAATTCAGCACAAATGTGTGTTGTTACAGAAAAGACTTATAGATTTGTTCAGAAGTTTTGCCAGCGTGTTTTATAGCAGCTTCAGGTTTGTTAGAGTAGATGAGACTATCGTATATTCCCATCTGCTCGCGGCAAAGCTTCTTCATTTGTTATCGGCTCGGTATTCAGAGCGTTTGGCTTTCGACACACAAGGTGACATGTTAGTTAGGCTGGCCCCTCCTATCTGTTATCTGCGTGTGGGCCTCAGGTGATTTATGGGCCGTTACCTCCATCAGAATAGACTTATCCTCTGTGTGCTCATCCCAGAAAGAGACACACAATGGCCCCGGCGAGTCAAACAATTAAAAGCAGAATGTATTTATTCTGATTGAAATGCAATTGCAGATGAATTCCTAAGGAGGCTGGGTGGTGTGTTTGAGATGATAGATGTGTGCGCAGCCCTTTTGACGCAGCATGCAGCCTCTTTGGTCGGTACCCAAGAAGAAAGAATGATTGTTTTGGTGAACAGGGATTTTTTTTCTTTTCTTTTCGAGTCTTACTTTATTCTCTTTTTTAAAGAGAAGTCACTTGTTATTCTGTTTGAAGATTAAAACATTCCACACGTAACCCTTTTCACTCAGCAAGATGTCTCTGGCTTGTCAATACAAGAAGTGTCTGAACTGGTGCGGTCCAAAAAGCCACGTTTTTACCCACCTGGGTGGGAGGAGAATTCCTTCTTAATTAATGCTGCGGTGCTTCTTCAATTAAATAAACTTTAATTAACAAGCGAGTAGCATGAATCGACCGCCCACAACCCCTATCCAGCTGGAGTCAGGGGCATGTTAAAGGCAGATAAACACTTTTGGACTAATGAAAAATTGATTGCATAGATTCTATGGGAAGGAGGTATCCCTTTGGAATCAAATGACTCCCCTCCAGAGGCGTGCTTAATATTCTACAGTGTCGGCTTGACTTAATCAGAACCATCCAAGGTCTCTCAATCGAAGAAAAACTCCATTCAGAGAGCTGGAAACTGACTGCTTAAAGAGCTTCACTAAAGGGTCCGTGTGGGTAAAGCAGAGAGGGTGAATTCGTAGATTAGTAAAATAGTAGATGTTTTATCCATGGCTTGTAACATTTTGGAATGCAGAATTATGCCTCTAGGCTTAGCTGCTTTACCTGCAAGCAGTTTTCTTTAAAAGTCACAAACTGTTTGGTTATGGGTATATTTAAATATCCTGAAGAATCTAGTCTCAGTGAGGACACACTCGAGCTACTTTCCTCCAGCACACTGTTGTCACGCCGGAAAGCTCTCCTGCTCAAAAGCTTTGATAGAAACTCTTCGTTCCAGTAAATGAACATCTCTTATTCTCTCACAAGAGCAGCCACAGCTTGTTGAGCGTTAGCTTTAGCCGGGCGCGGGCTGATTTACTTACCACCCGTGGATTCGATCATTTGAATTCTACTTCTCTGAAGATATCACAGATTCATAACAGATGCTCTGCTGTTTCCGATGCTCCAACTTGAAGAAATCATGTTGATCTAAGATCTCTCAGAGTCCAGACATAAGATTCTGCTTAAATCCATAACCATCGCCTCGGGCTGCCAAGACAACATGCAAATGAGCTACCAGAAAATGTAAAAACCTGAAAAGTGGTTGTTTTGGAAGTGTCTAGAAGCACAAAGTAATTGCTGTGCTTTACTTTATTTTTGCTCTGACTTCAGACTTTTTGGAGCGATGTTATTTGTGCACTGCAGAGAGAAAGGAAATTGGTGGAATATTTTAAAAAGATGCTTCAAAGTGGCTACAGGAATAACAATGACTATTATAACCTGTGTTGTTCTTTCATGGGCTTGAAAAAAAAAAAGTTTCTCGAGCGACACTGAAATATTGTGTGACTGACAAGCTTTGATGTCATTTCATTTGGGTGGAAAGCTGTTGTTGCACTGATTTGACCCATTGGTTGATAGGTTTATTAAAGTTGAGAGCTTGTTGCTGATATTTTAAATAAGCAAACTGAATCATCCATCTGCCTTCACATTGGACACAGGCCCACACACCTGTTTCTTTTTGCTCTTCTGTTTAAAGTTCATCTTTTCAAAATGCATTTCCACCATGCACTCATTACATTTAAATTACTTTAATGCAAGCTGAGGGTACTGTGTTGCTGTATTGTATTGTAGAGAACGTTTTTTTTGAGAATTGGAGAGATTTTATTATAGCTGGAATCCATAAAAGTAATAACTCAAGATTAATTTTTTCAAGTAGGATGTATCTTCTTCTTTCTTTTAATCATTCTCATCTATTTATTATGTAGTTCTGCAAAGTAGCAGCCACGTAGGAGTTCATTGGGTATTCAGTTTAAATTCTCTGACTAGTTACACACATTTTAAAGTAAATTGAGATGATAAATCAGGAGGAAGAATTAACATTTTGCCCTATATAAAATAATTATTTAAAAATGCAAATGTATAGATTGCAGTCATTAAGCCTCTTCAGATGATCTATTATCAATGCAGCTTTCTTTTTTGAATATATATATATGATATACATATACGTATATATTTGCCTTCACAATTTCAGGACTTTCTATAACACATAGTTTTCAGTCTTACCAGATTCATCTCCACAGAATACTAAAACACACCAGCAGAAAATTTAAAAAAAGGCTCTTTCACAGAACAGAAGCGACATGACTGTGGCTTTTTTCTTTTGCGACAGAGGTGTGTGTGGTGGACTGTGGTCCTCGTGGCCTGTGCATCAGCGGTGTGTGTCACTGCGAGGAGGGCTGGACAGGACCAGAGTGTGAGCAGAGGGACTGTCACCCACGCTGCATCGACCACGGAGTCTGCCGAGAGGGCAAGTGTGACTGCCATCAGGGCTGGACGGGTGAACATTGCACCATCGGTGAGCCACGCTGACACATGCGCCACCATACACCTACACACACTTGACAGAAGGGCACGAACTACAGAGGAAACTCATTTATGGACAGGCTTAAAAGGGCAACTTTGGAGTTTGAATGTCAGTGTTTAGAGTGCAGTTTCAAGCATCTGTTGGAAAGACACGGATCATGACACGCTTCTGTTGCTGCCCACCTACTCCCAACAAGTGCCTCTGCATGAAAAACCAGTAAAGTACTTTGTAGTGTCGGTTTTTTACTGCTAAGAGGTAAGCCGCCGGGTTTTAAGATCACTGAAAACATTGTGGCCAAGATCTTCATAATTTGATTTGCCTTTTTTTATTAACACCACAGTCATTGGTGGAGATAACAAAACATTTAATCAAACATTATACTCAAATACAATGGGGAAGTAATATTTACATTGTACTTCCTACTCCGCGAGAGTTCATATGGAAAGATTAGTTGGCATCTAATCAGAAGTGCAAAAGAAGTAAGGTGCAGTTTAATGGATAGGCATAATGTATGACAGATATAAAGTATATACAGGATGAACATATTAATGGGTATAAACACTATGAACAGTAATATCAATATTGACCACACTTTAGAGGTATATATAACATTGACACTAAATGACACACTACAGACCTATTTTTAGTATTGACATTTTTTTTAAATCATCTTTTGCTTTTTTGTTAACATTCCTTTTGATACATCACTTTTACTGCTGAAGAATTATATGTATATTGTGGTTTTGCCTTTTAAAATTATTCGCCATGATTACCTTTTCTTAACAATTCCATTTTTTTACAAGAAAATCTCAGTCTCTGCTTGTTGAAGCCTCATTACCTGTTCACCTGCCAGCTATTCTTAGCCAGCTAACACCAGACCTTATGGCAGGTGTAAAGGTTTGAATGAATTGGGTACGAGTCCAACCAGTTTTCAATAGTGGCAATTTATTTCGACCAATTTTCATTGAATTGATATCAAAATGGAGGATATCTAATCTTGATGTAAGCTGTTAACCATCTCTCCCTCTAACAGGAAATGTGACACATCATTGCTTTCGGCCAGCTTTTCCTCTCTCTTTTCAAAATCTCCTTTTTTTTCCTCATCAACTTTGTAATTTTCCCATCGACCATTTAGATATTCCACCTTTTAGACTTTGAAGTGATGCTCCTGTATTAGTGAGTCAAGGGCAGGTATGTAGGGAGCTGAAAAGCCGGTGCTAGGCCTCTTTGGAATATCATTTTTTTCTGAAATGGCGGTGCTTCACCTGGCATTAGTGAGGATAATGAGTTCTGAGATGTCATTTTCCATTGACCTTTAACTCAAACTTCCTTGACACCTTACCCCCTGTCAAAGGTCCTGTAGTTAAACCCTGACACGCCGCGTCAAACAGCATTCCCCCAAGTGTCATCTCCAACCTCTCAATGACGACACACTCCCAGTTAAACAGAGATCTGGCACTCCAAACTATTGAACCCTAATTATGTATTTACAAGTTCTCTCATCAGCAATCCCCGGTCCACAGTGCGGATCCATCTCTGAGGGGGAGAGGGGATGCGGAGAGGGAGTTGTTGGAGAGGTCACATTCCTGATCGTATTAATCTTCCCCTCCTCAGGGCTGATTCGGCCCCATCCATTTTCTCTTTCTTTTCCTTCTGTGTAAGGCTCCTGCAAGGAAAGTAACTTTGCTTTGGCTTCAGTGGAGATGAATAGGCCGTGCGTTACCTTTTCTTTAAGAGAGCGCGAGCTTATTTTGTCTTTCAAACCCTGAATAACTGCCATTTGCACAAAGCACCTTTTAATCACATTACATGGACAGAGCCTGAATAGAGGACTTCCTCGACCATTCTTTTGTCACCAGCATCTAGATCCTATTCTATATGCAAGGCTTAACCCCATTGTCTCCGCTTTCTCAGCACTACACTTTACCACTAAGGTGTTTTTTGATTCGTCTTAGTGTACTGCTGGCTCATTGCCGTGCAGTTGTTGAAATCACCCGAGTGGAGATGAAGGCAACATTGAAATACATTTTAAAAAAAAATGTTTTATCATGCTGCTGCTTCATGATGCGTTCAGAATGGACTTAGACGACATAACTCCTGACAAGCAGACAGTAAAATGTTGTGAAGATAAAAACGAAATAATACTGTATAGTCTGAAAAAAACAAAGAGTGTTTTAACAACCAGATATCAAGAGGAATCCAGTTTTCTTCTTTGTGTTGGCCTGTCTTGTTTTGGCAAAGAAAATTAGATGGAGAGCACAATGAATATTTCGCAAAGCATAAGAAGCTGAATTCATTTATGCTGCTTCCTATGAACAGAAATCACCATCGAAGACTCTTTTACAGACAACTTTGAACATGGAATATATACGGTCCTGATGAATCACTTGCTGTTTTAATTAACATCTGAACATACTGCTGTTCCTTCCCGTACTGCAGGTTCTGTCTCATTTATCCCTCTATAAAACTCCTTCAAATGTTCCTACATGTTTTACTATTTGCATTTCTTTGCCTAACTCCCACTTATATCCATTCTCTTTTCTATTTTGTCTGTATGCCTGTCTGCCTACCTCTCTATCTCTATCCAACTCCCTCTTGGCTTACATGTATAGCCCTGGATTCCAGAGTATCAGGTAAAACACTTTTTCACTTTGCTTGAGAATTATACTTTAAATGCAATCTTTTTTTTTTTTTCAAATCCAGAACACCTTTATGTCGCTTAAAAAAAGTAAACTCTGTAAAAAAAATTATTTAAAAAAAGGGGTGAGCTCGCAGCTTTCCAGTCATATCCTGTCACTCATGCTTAGTAATAGCTATTCAGCTCAATCTCCATAACCACTATGATTACCATACACAGTGGAGAGATTGAAATTAGAGCAGAAACTAAAACGAAAGCCAACTATAATCTTCGGGAGAACTAGCTGCAAAGCTTCTTTCCCAAGTATTTCAAACGAGTTGGCAGGTACATCAGCTTTATGCCAGCAAGCGTTCTCACTTTGTGCTCGCCTGCAAGTTAACATAAGGAAATGTGTTTGTCAGTCTTAGCTCTCTGCCACCAAAGAGATAAGTAATTTTTCTTTTCCAAATGTTTCCTTTTCCTCGATTGTGTAATAGGACCAGTCAAGATAGGATATAAAGGTAAATTGAACCACTATCCCCCCAAGGGAGATTGTCACAAACAATCCCTCCCTGCTCTTTGTCTTCCTAGCACGGCGTTTATACACCTGTTCTTTGTCCGAGTCGATCATAATGTTCCTGCTGTGATCCTGCTCGCCCAATATGTTTCCTCATTTCCTGTCCGTCTTAACCAGTCTCACACAGACTCCACGGTCCCTGCTCCCCCCCCCCACCCTCTGTCTTAATTCCCTGTGTCTGCCAGATTAAACGCCCCAAACTGGTGTGGTTTAGTCATGTTTCGGCTCCCTGTCTTCACCATCCAATAGAAGGAATGCGATCTGGCAGCAAGTGCTCTGTTTTCTAAAAATGTAGAAACTCTAGATCCTCCCCCTTCTTCCCACACTTCTTCCCCTTCCTATTTACATATATACTTCCTCTTCCCTTTGATGTTGCCCGTTACTTCACATGAGTGTTTCTAACATCAGCAATATTCTATTCCTTCGTAAATAATTTTCGGGCCAAGGAAGTTCCTAGACACTCGCTGGTTTTCAGCCTCTTAAATGGGATTTGTGCAACTTTGAACTCTCTAAGCGAACTCAAAAATTGCCCTGGATTTTGAAAATCACACTATGAGAATTCACGCAACCCGAAAACAACTCATAGAGAAGTATGCAAACATGGATTAAAGACAACATATAAACCCTCCAATTACCACGGATTTGACTCAACATGAATTCACAGTGTATCCCATTGGCCTTTTTAACTCTAAGTAAACAGCTCAGCATGTGTCCTCTTCTTTTATCCAATATTTTCTCCGAGTTCTACATGCTCCATAAACTCATGTGAAACAACTGTAACTCCTCACACCCTCCCCCACATCCCAAGTCCTGTCAGAGGTGTATTGTTCTGTATGTTCACTCAAATACTGTCTTTTATCATTTGTGTCCCTCCTCTGCCCACTGTCCACTCTCAATGCCCCCCCTCGCTCTTGTCTTTCACTTCCCCTTCTCCTCCTGATTTCCTTGTTCTGACTTGCTCTGCTGTTTGACACGTACATGATGTGTTGACAGACGGCTGCCCCGGGCTGTGCAACAACAACGGGAGGTGCGTCCTGGATCAGAACGTCTGGCATTGCATCTGCCAGTCAGGGTGGCGCGGGTTGGGATGCGATGTCGCCACGGAAACGCTCTGCTCAGATGGCAAGGATAACGAGGGAGGTAGGAGGAATTATAAAAGCCTCGTACAAATAGTCTTTTAGCTTCAGAAAAAAAACGCTCTGTAACTCTTATTGTGCAAGACAGAAAATTGGCTTTGATGCGACTCCTCTGTGACAGTGCAAACAAACACAACAAATCAATCATACATAAAACATCACTGGAAAGAATATGCAAATGCTGTAGCCGAGCAGATTGTTAAACAGCACGGTTTAAAATATACAGTAGATCAATTATAAAGAGTACTTTTGAGTATATATCACTTCTCTGGGGCTGCATGTCAAACAAAGTGCTGATAAACACACACATAACTTTTGAGGTGACACACTTTGAAATACTTCAAACTTTCGTGTCAGGATCTCACTTTAATGAACTCAAGCTCACGTACTAGAAGGCATCTGTGTGCACTAGAGCTCAACACAGTAATGGCACGTTTCCGGATGCATCCAGGTCAACCAAGCGTTCCCCTCCTCGTATTGACCGTCCGTCTTGTTTTCCAGATGGACTTGTCGACTGCATGGATCCAGACTGCTGCACTCAGGTCTCGTGCCAGGGTCAGACGTACTGTCGCGGATCACCTGACCCCGCTTCCATCGCCGGCCAGAGCCAGAGTTCAGCCACCCAGCCCACATCCAAGGGCTTCTACGACCGCGTCAGCTTTTTGATTGGCCCCAGCGGCAGTCACGTGATACCCTGGGATAACCCGTTCAACAGCAGGTAGGCGGCTTAATGTGGCTACTTCATTATTTGCATCACGTTGGCTGTTTGCTGTCTCATTACCAGTCGGGAGACACGGGTGTCTGGGAAGCCACTCCAAAACGTCAAAAGACATCACATCTCATTGTCTTTGCAGTCACAGTGACAAGTGTGTTTACAGTGGTGTCGCTGCCACACATGTTTATGTCTTTCAGCAGTCAAGATTAAAAAGCTCAAGAGTGATCTGGATCCTCGCTAAAAACAACACTCATGACTGTGAGGGAATAACGATCATTTTTCTTATTCCAAGATAACAGGGCTATGTCGTTTCCAAATTGGAAAGGAAACCGTTTTCCCTGCACATTTATGAAGATCCTTTATCAGTAACCCATTTTTTTTTTTATCATGAATGTGCTGCCCATTTTAGAGTATATTTCAACATCTAAGACAAGCAAAGAAAACAAAATTATCTCTGATATTTGCTCTAAAGTTGCTTTTATCTTTGTACAGTCTGTTTATCCAACAGTAAACCACATTAAAATTGTCCCAATCCCAGAGTGTGCAAAGAGCCAACAAGTTAATTGTATTCTGCACTCAACAATCAAACAAAGCTGAGTGCATTAGAAGAGGATGGATCCTGCTGGCTTTGGAGATCTCCTGCCTTTCCTCTAGCGCCACCAGCAGGTGGACTCGTTGTTTTAATTGTGAAAATCCTGACAACAATTTTTTAAGGATTGCTTGGAAATGTTGTGCAAAAATTCATTTTCCCTTCGTGCATGATGAATGCATCTTACTTTCCTTATCACTTAACTTTCCACATAGCAACCTTTCCACGTGTCTGAAAGGCCTACTTTGGTTTGCAATTAAACAAAAACTAATTACATTCCCATCAGCATCAACTCTTCATTTGTGTTGATTTCCCAACAGCAGAAGATAGCATGCTAACACGCCAACCAAAGTAGGCCTATCAGACACGTGGAAATGTTGCTATGTGGAAAGTTAAAGGTGACCTATCATGCAAAATGCACTTTTGTACGTCTTTTATACATGAATATGTTCCCCCGGTGTTCCAGGGAACTCACCAAGTGTCAGAAAACACAACCCTCTCTATTTTCCTCCATACCGAGATCTCTTAAAAAGGGGCTGCAAAGGATCTGATACAGACTGATCCAGATTTGAACACTTCTATGACGTCACAGAAGTGGCGCTACGGCTATTGGGCCAACTCCACCAACAAGGAGGAGACAGCCACGGACATTGCCGTTCGAAAGCGCTGGAGACGCTGTAGTACATATGCCAGGCCTGTAGATGGTGCTGTTCTCACAGAATCAGCCCATGCAAAGACAGTGTTAAATTGAGCGAAATGAGGAATGGCTAAAATTCATGATCTGTTTGGAATTTTGAAAAATAAAAAGTATAAATATGCGTTATATAGGTATGGTCCTACACTATATCATTCAAATATAGCATGATAGGTCCACTTTAACTTAGATTAAAGCACACTGAAGATATACAGGTATAAATACAATTTTTTCTGAGTTTCAGATATTATTGTAAATAAAGTGATAAAACGTAAGAACAAGTGGTCATGTGGACTCCTAACTACTGTTTTGGTTTTCTATCTTGCTAACCGAATCATGTGATAGGACGGGAAAGGACTCCACGAATAACTGNTTCTTTCGTAAGAGCAGCATCAGAATTCTGGAGAAGATTAGGGACAGACGCAGGAACAGCATGGATGGAGAAATACTGGATTTTCTGGCAAACCTGCAAGACCCGTAGTGTTCTTAACAGCAATGGTTTGAAATCCAGGAAAATATGGCATTAGCAACGGATTATTTTGCTAAATCAATATTTAAAAAAAAAAGAATAGAACATAAAAAAGTGAAATAAACATCACACTCTCTCTCAACTCTCTTTTGATGAACTTCGTGATGTAAACAAACACAAAAATGACTTTAAACAAAGATTTCACATTGTTTAAAGGTGACCTATCATGCAAAATGCACTTTTGTACGTCTTTTATACATGAATATGTTCCCCCGGTGTTCCAGGGAACTCACCAAGTGTCAGAAAACACAACCCTCTCTATTTTCCTCCACTGCCCAAATCTCTTAAAAAGGGGCTGCAACGGATCTGATACAGACTGATCCAGATTTGAACACTCCTATGACGTCACAGAAGTGGCGCTATGGCTATTGGGCCAACTCCACCAATCAAGAGGAGACAGCCACGGACATTGCCGTTTGAAAGCGCTGGAGAGGCTGTAGTACATATGCCAGGCCTGTAGATGGTGCTGTTCTCACAGAATCAGCCCATGCAAAGGCAGTGTTAAATTGAGCGAAATGAGGAATGGCTAAAATGCATGATCTGTTTGGTATTTTGAAAAATAAAAAGTATATGCCTTATATAGGTATGGTCCTACACTATATTATTCAAACATAGCATGATAGGTCCACTTTAAGTGATGCGTAAGTTGCATTCATCATGAACAGAACAGACTAACAAAGACTAAACTACTCACAGAGCTGTGCCTTTATCTTGTTTCTATGGTGTCGTTCTAATAAAAATGTATTTATCATTGCATATTTTTCTAGTTTCTCACTATTACAGTATACAATATCTACATAGAGAGCAGAAAGTGTGGTCTAGGTATTTTAAGGACATTTTTACATTGATGGGCATGAATACAGCCTTTCACTTTCAAGTGTGGAGACTGGCTTTTTGTTCATCTTGACACCTCACATTTGCCTCGGCTTCTTTGAAAGAATTAAAGTTTTGATGTCCTCATCCAAGGTAAAACCATTCAATATAGATGTTTAATACAGAGTAAGAGAAGATGTTATGCATTGAATGGACCACTGGGCTACATCATGTGCAAACTGCGGAGACAGTTACATGTGTTACCAAAACCTCAGTGCACTCCCACATCTGTTCTCAATCATGAGTGGAGTTTGATTTGAGTCTGATGGAGAGGAAAATGATTGCCAACTGTGTGCAGAAGGCTTTGGGAATATTTCCTCCAATAGTTTAAAGTAATCCTTATGTAAATAGCATGCTTTACTGAAAATATAGAATGAGGCAATCCCCCCTCCCAGCCGGGTTCTCAATAATCCTCATCCTCATTGTCTTCAGCTTACTGTCGATTTCATGTCTGGCCGCGGCATTAGCTCTCTTGCTCAAAATACTCATTTTTCCTTTTTATCTTCTTGTAGAAGTTAGTTTTGTATTCAAAAACACTGTTGTGCATTGTATAGGCTCTGCAGATATGCATGTATTCGACAAAAGGTATCATTATGTATTTTTTAAAGATTCACATAACGATGTAGAGGGTGGTATAGGCATAGTTTGTTTGGAGACCCATATTTTTCAAACGTTCATTTGAGGTTAAAGGGTGAATCATTTATTGGCAGCCTTTGCAGAGTATACATTATAAAAAAAATCTCTGAAGCCCTGGAACAGAAACAGAACAGCATCAAGACTTCCAACAGCTGCGGTGACTTTTATTCCTCGACGTGGAGTATCTGATATCTTACGGCACAGAAAAGCAAAACTGTTAGAGGTCACTCCTCTCCTTCTATTTTCTCAAGAAACCATTGTGAGCACCATGAGAAACGGAGTCGATTTCCGCGTGCACTCAGGTTTCACAACTCGGCAGTAAACCCGTCCCCCGTATAGCACAGAGAATAAAACATGTGTTTGTGGTTTGGTGTTTTTTGTTCTGCCCACTGGTCCCCCAGCCGTATCACATGTCCCCCCACAAGTCTCCCGCTGGATTTTCAGATGGAGTTTTTCTACAGCCGGGGTGAGACAATGATGGATAAGAATGCAAGCATTATATGATTCATTTCTGGGGTTTCAGCAGGTGGTGGGACTTGCCGTTTGTTTGGGGGTTTCGGCTCTTGTAGCATGCTCTCAAAAGATTAATAGAGACACAGGGAAGAAAGAGTGAACCTTCGGCGGGGCTCTTAAGTGGCCTTGTTCCCTGAGCCGGTAAATAAAGGATGGGAGACGGCTGTGGAGCGGGAGGGAAATAAGAGAGGCTAAAGCTGTTGATCATCCCAGTCTCATATACGTAATGACCCGGAGATAAAGTGGCAAAATGAGACATCTTTGGCCAACCAGTGAAAAATGTAGAACGAGCACGTTTAACATTCTGCTCTGGTTGAGAAGAAGGGGATGATTAAATGTTGACGCAGAAATATCCAATTGTCTCCTCTTCTTACCTTCAAACAAAGGATTGACTTCAAAATAATGACTTCACACTTAAGATTATACCAGCAGCAAGCTTTACCTGAAGGCCCTGCAGTCATGTTGAATAATCACAGAAGATATCTGAGGCTTGAATCATGTATGAAGCTTCCGTTTCTGTGATTTATGGAGACAAAATGCCAAAGAAAACACATCTTTCTCTCGGTGAAAGCAGGTGAGGGTATGCTGGAGGTGGAGTGCTTTTTGACCAGAAGCAAATCCATTTGCCAGCAGGGAGAATCTGGGTGAGCATTGTGAATGAGTAATGCTCCCCCATGCTAGACTAACTACCATGAGGTGCCCTTAAGTGCAGCATTTAGCCCTCCCTACCTGCTCTTTGACCAGCAGTGGGAGGCGGGTTATATAAGGCAGCCACCAGGTGTGACAGTTCAGAAAAACGTCTGGAAGAAAAGAGGTGATTTGTTCAGAAAGCCTCTCCAGCTTTTATTCTTTCTAAAGGGGGACATGTTGTTCCTCCGTCTCATTTAGAAAAACCTTCACATTCTGACTTTTCACTGCCGAACATTTTAAATTTCTTCTTGTAATCAAAATGCATTTTCTTTTCACACTTACCCTATTTATGATTCACCTGTTCTAAAGTGCTGTGGTGATTCTTTTGTATGGTTGCGTTTCTTTTTCCAAATCCTTTTTCCAAATCCTTTTTCTTTGTGACAGTTTGCCTGCCTGCGGCATCACATTCTGTTTTTCTGAATTCCTGTTTTTTTTTCTGAAGTGCCTCTTGACACGTCAGTCGTCGAGTTTTTCAACTTCTCACATCAAGAGGATATCTGTTACCGAGTTGAAGAGCTCGTTCTAAAAAAAATTATTGTTTATATATTATCTTTCATCACAGTACCACACACATTTATCACGCTAGCTAAGACTCGGGTATGACACTGACAAGAAGCTCTTTTTTGAAAGCAAAACACTTGCAAGGTCGTGGTGATAGCAATGCTGTCAATGTTTCTCTCACATATCGTCATTTGAAATGCCTTCTGTTGTGCACTTCATTTACTGACTTAATTACCCAGACTGATAATTGATCAGTAAATCTTGTGAAGAATACACTGTTTCCTCTGCCTGCCTCACAAATTGAATTGCCCTGAGATCTGTACATTTGTATAGCTGTGTTTGTCTTTAAACAAATAACATTTTTTTTTGTGAGAACAAATATGCATCCACTTCTGTGTGCTCATGGAATATAAATGCTGCAATACACGTGCAAGAAGCTGCAAAAAACCTTAACAAGTCCTGCATGTCTGGAAAATCTCATCACACTGAATTATGGGCTTTTAAAGCAGTAAACAGAGACGGAGAGGTGCTCTGTAAGGTGACATTTTCATGAATAACATCCCCTGGCACACTGGTTCCTAGCATTCAGTAAATCATACCTCCCTGCTGGTGCCACTGGCAAAGGGATGGCAGTTGTTGGTGCCGTGGCTCCGTGTTGTCTCCGGCTGGCATTGTTTGTTTATTCAGCTCTTTCTGTTTGTTTGCCCACACAGCCTGGCGTCAGTCATCCGAGGTCAGGTCCTCACGGGAGACGGGACGCCGCTGATCGGAGTCAACGTGTCCTTTCTGCACTACCCCGAGTACGGCTACACCATCACCCGGCAGGACGGCATGTAAGAGAGTCACTCTGTGCACACATGCATCAGTAGGTGCAACATTCAGGGACTAACAGCCATCCATCTGCATTTGTTAACACTGATTTACATGTCCAAATGAGCACCCTCCAGCAGGATTCTCAGCCATTAGGGTTCAACTTTCGCCCTCGCAAAAATGTATTTGTGGCATTGGCTGCTATCCCGAGAACAGTATGGAAAAATGCAGGGAAAGCTGTCCAACAGTGGCAGAGTTGTCCTGGCAGTTATCCAAAAAGTACTCAAAACAAATTGAAACGACTGCACATTGTGCCCTAGAACAATTCCTCATGCAAATGTCACAGTGGTAGTGGCCATTTTGAACCAGGCTGTTTAAAATGCATTGAATCAGCAAGGGTAGAATCAATCTGCCCGCGGTGTAGTAAAACATGGGATTACTGTCTGACCTTCTCCTGCTGTTACCGCAGACGGGTCCTTAATAATGAGGGTGCAAACACATACGACACAAATGTATGACACATATTTTACAGGAAGGGTTCATCTCAGGTAGGAGGTTTATTTTGCAGATGCTGGTCAGAGATAGTGGCCCATTCAAATTCAGCGGCACGCGTGTTCATGTGTTGCCAGTATGGAATAAAAGGCTTATAAGTGGAACAGAATGTACAGCTGTTGTTATGAGGCACAATCCTTGGGTCCCCAGATAGCTGAGGCTTAGCTGATTTCTTCAGATATTCCGCCCTGTAACTCTTCTGACAAGTAGCGTGATAAATGGTTGGGGATAATCACACTTGGTTAGCCAACAGATCCGCTCAGTGTGTTAAGAAGGGGGGGGCGGCATCAAAGCCTGGCCTCTTGCAGCTGTGAGCTCCTCGCTGCCCAAAGTGGAGAGAGCTTGCTTGAGAAGGAAGCTGTTTTAGGTCAGCTGCACAGCTTGACTGTTGGTGTGTGTGTGTGTGTGTGTGTGTGTGTGTGTGTGTGTGTGTGTGTGTGTGTGTGTGTGTGTGTGTGTGTGTGTGTCCTCCTGTGTGTGTGAGAGACGTGCATAAGCATTCAAATCTGCGAGTGCGTGTCTTTGTGCATGTGAATGCATGCAATGTCACCACACAGATGATTTACCCCCTGGGTAGTGGAGCTCGCAGAATATATAGAGCAGCACTTCAAAGACTCGCCCTTCATTTCCAAACCAGTAAGTTTTCCCTGAGTAATATCGTACTAATTAAAAACAGTTCACCAGAATGAACTCCTAAGACTTAAGACTCCAAACCATATTCGACCATAAAGTGTCTTCTCACACCATGCCTGGTTAAACAGAAGTCATACATTAGATTCAGTGAATGATAATAAAGTATGAAGGCTGTAGAGAGGGAATATAATTGATAAGGGAAAGTTTTCTTTTCCATTGAAGTCATGAGATGGAACACTTACTTTGTTCTTCAGCACTTAAAAAGATGTTTCAGTTTATTATAACTTTAGGGCTTTTTGACATAGTTCTGGCTAACAGTCATTCTACAGAAAAGGTGGAATCTGGGTGATACAAATCTGCTGAAATATATTCCATCTAAAAAATCTAAAACCTGTTAAATAGCAATAACTAACTCTTAACTTAATGAATCCACAACAAGTAGAGCTTAAAGTATTTTTATTTTTTAAATTATTTTTATACTTTATAAAAAGCTTATTTGTATATGTCACTGGTGTTACGTGTTACCAGGAAGAAGAGTAACGAGTAACACCAGTGACAATTTGGAGAAAACACTACCATTTTAACAAAATGGCTGCAATGTGTCACACCAAATATGGCTTCAGTCAATATCAAAATCGTTTAACTCTTCAATACAATACATTTTCCCATTCAAATGTTCACCCCTAGGGCTATGCAATGAGTAACACTAATGACAGACTTGAAAGACGCACGTAAAATTTAAAATAAAATGACACCTTTAACAAACAAAGTAAGAAGTATCTGACTTTCGTTATGTCTTTGTCCACTGCACTGTCTCAAATGATCTCTTGTTACAGGAGCACTTCAGAGACAGTACATTATTTCAAAAATAAAAGCGTTTTGTGTAGCAGTAACACCAATGATGTCATTTTGGGTGACTGACATTTATTTGATATTATTAATAATAATTTTCGTTTTTTTTTTACCATTTCAGTGTTATATTTAATGCTTGTAATGTTATGTAAATATAAATTAGATTTATTTATTGAAAAAAAAATCTTTTAAATTAAAACTATAGGCTCCACTTCCATGTATGATCGAAGTGACGAGGCAGTTCCTTGAACTTGGCATTTTAAATAAATTGCAATTTACGTATAAAACCATTTTTTATTTTATTTTTTATTTAGTACCATTGCAAAGACAATCTCTATTTATTCAACATATATAATGAATGTGAGTATTAGGTCAACGTCATGTATTTTGGTGTCTGCAAAAGTAAGTGACAGCACTTCCACCTTTTCTGTAGAATGACAAAAAGAAGTCTGACAGAGCAAGAAACATGGGCAGTGAAAACATGATTCCAAGTTCAACTTGTACCTTGTTTTTGTTATTTAACTCTGCCGAGGAGGTTAGGATTTTGGATTAGTTTGTTTGTCTGTTTGTCAGAAAGATTGTGGAAAAACTTTGCCCCTTTTTAATGAGACTTTGTTGAGATGAGTAGCATGGGCCTTGGAAGAACCCATTACATGTTGGGGCTATTTCACTATACCCCGTTCGGACTCTGGCGCCGGATTGCGTGCACAAGGCTCTCACCTCTGACTTAACAAGCAAACATGGATGTGTCTGATCTGAAAGCTAACAGTGCTTTCTGAGTGGCTTCTATTTGGTCTTGTGGTTTAGTTGATCTCAAGTGATTGACACCATGCTCCTAGAGCTTAGCAATCCTTAAGAGAGCAAAAAAAGATTTACCAAAAAATAAATACCGCTCATATAGTGTTGGGAAAATCTCACTCGTCACCGGCTTGAGCTTCAATAATCAGGATGCATGTATTTATTATGCTTGCAAGAATGGAAGTAGTCATCACATACAGAGCATACAACTAGTTCCTCAAACAGTGTCCTTCATATGCTTATATACAAGAGAGGGTGTTATTCAGTCACAAGATACATCTATACCGGTTCAAAGACAATATTCTATGCTTAGTTCAGATTAGCTAAGACCCACGTAAGCAATAAACATGACAGCCTATCTCCCTAGGGGCTGAACCATCATGTTAATCGTTGGAATATAGCTATCGTATGTTCAACACAGTGTCTCATGAGCTTCTTCTATATAATCATACATCCGGTTACGTACCAAGTTACAGTAGGGCCTTTGTTATAAGGTGCTACTCTGATATCGAAAGAGTACATTCAGTATTTTTCCAACATATAGTTTTTCCAATATGTGATATTTTTTTGGTTTGATGATGCTGTGTTAAGGTTCGATCTCTTGGCCAATGGCGGTGCTTCTCTGACGCTGAGTTACGAGCGCGCCCCGTTCCCCTCGCTGCACCGCACTGTGTGGCTGCCCTGGAACGTTTTCCACGTGATGGACACGGTGGTGATGAAGCGTGAGGAGAACGACATCCCCAGCTGCTACCTCACCGGCCTGATCAGACCCAACCCCCTCATCCTGGCCACGCCCCTCTCCACTCTGTACAAGACGTCCCCCGAGGACAGCCCCATCATCCCGGAGACCCAGGTGAGACACAGAGAGACACAGAGGTGACCCAAAGGAGATCTCATTACGGAGCTTTTATGGTCAATTCCACTGTTGTGCTCATATCTGATTGTTTTGAATGCCTTTAATAATTCAACCCATGTTTGATCCCAACATTACAAGCAGCAGTGTCTTAAATACACAAACAAGAGTAACAATAATGCTGCTATCTTCCTTTTGCCATAGCTTATTTTCACATTTGCCTTTGAGCTTAGATTGAACTGAGGCATCTCCCCAAATACTAAGCCATAAATTGTCTCGCAGTGATACTGATAAATTCTTAGGGTGAAGGTTTTATGCCTCAGGATTCGGTTTGGCTGAAATCTGAGTTTTTTTAAAAACCCTGAATATTGCTATGCAGGAAATTATAAAACATTGTTACATTTGAGGGAGAAATCTGAATTGTGGACATGCTTCAGTGGCAGTCTGAGGTGAAAGCTGGTCAAGGGAACTGGGACTTTGAGATGAAAAGAGAGTACGACCAAGATAATTATTAGATACATGGCTTTCAAAGCTTTCAAGTAAAAGTTTGAATTCATTTATTGCCTGTGAAGTTTTCTCAGTTGTCATTTGGACTGATGTACGGTAGTAGTTATGCATAAGTAATAACTTGTTTTATATATTTCACTGCTTAACACAAATTCATAATGTTTGAATTGTACATACAGTATATTTATGATTATTAGATTAGACTATAAACAGCACTTTATTGATCCCAATATGAGTTTTTCTGTAACAGCAGCATATTAACAGGCATTACACACAAGTAAAAATGATTATAAAATAAAATACAATAATACCAAAATCCACAGTAGAAAATACATGTATCAATAAAATAAACCGTACACATTATCAAATATACAGAATAAGTTAAAATACTCTATAATAGACTAATTCACTGTTATAATATATATTTATGAACATATGTACATTATTAAGTAGTTGCATTTTTAAATTAAAATCAAATCACAAAGCAGTGAGGTAGTGTGACCACAATCCGTACATATAAGCGATAGAAAAGTATTGCGTAATATACAGTGTAGTGGAAGATGCCAAGACACCGCTGTTCCTTAAGTCCATACCTCACACTGGGTATTTGGCACCGGTCTGACTGCTAATTAAAATCATAGGTCCTTCATGAGCAAGTTGCTATACCAGGCAGTGACCTGAACCTGGTCTACCTGAGCTCCAGGGCGCCTGGCTACAAGCCCATCCTCAAGGTGCTGCTGACCCCGGACCGCCTCCCCTTCGGCCTGATGAAGGTCCACCTGATGGTGGCCGTCATG
Source organism: Notothenia coriiceps (assembly GCF_000735185.1). NCBI lineage: Eukaryota > Metazoa > Chordata > Actinopteri > Perciformes > Nototheniidae > Notothenia > Notothenia coriiceps. Next base: position 64,455 of record NW_011354824.1, read on the forward strand.
GGCCGTCAGTTCCAGAAGTCTTTCCCTGCCTTCCCCGACCTCTCATACACCTTCATCTGGGATAAAACAGACGCCTACAGTCAGAGGGTCTTTGGCCTCGCTGAGGCAATGGGTGAGTACATGCTGTGAAGCTGCTGTCTGAAGATGTTGTGTAAGTGTGGGTTCACTCACAGGCTCACTCTACCTTCAGGCACTGAACCTTGGTCGAACTTTTGAGAATTGATTTTTTTATTTTTCTAAATTGAGGATTATTTATCCGGGGACTGCTTTTGTTACCATATGCAATAACGATTTAGCAGGTGGTGTGAAATCCTGAAATCCCCCCAGTGCTGCATTTTTGAAGGCCACTGCTCTTTTGCTGACTTCTTTGTTTTGCATGTATGATATTTCCGCAGCACGAGCTGACTACGTTTCTGCCTATGAAGCAGTAGACTGAGAAAAAACCCCACAAATGATAACAGACTATTTGATGAGATCATACAGAACAAAATAACTTATTTATGTTTTTAAATAATGATTTAAGTGTCGTCTTGAACGTTATACTACATTAGGGCTTTTTTAAGTTACTCCATCCCGCATCTTAAAGCTAGGGTAGGCAACTTTGCAGAACCCAACAAGATTAAGGTTTGTTTTGAAAGTATTCTCCAAAAAACCACTGCCCCAAAACACATGTACAGTAAGTGCACTGAGAGAGCACTTGAGGGAAGTGCAGTGCATTATTATTATCACAATCTTTATCCATATACCTCAATACATTCACAGGCAGAGTGCGCGCTGTAGATATCAAGATATGCCTATTAGCGGCCTAAACAGCCACACATACACAAGATCGATTTCCTTATTCATTGTAAACCCCTTTCAATGTTGCTGTTGGGATGTAAAGAGAATTTCAGCAAATCTATACAAAATAACTCCTAGTATAAATTGCCCAGCCTACCTTTAATGTGTTGCAACAAAAATCATTTTTAAGTGTGAAAAAGTCTGAGGAGTTCTGTTAAGAAAGACGAATGTTTGAGTTATTTATTACAGAAAGCCAACCCTTGCAGCGCTAAAAAAAATCAGGATTCATTCCTGGCAAGCATATCGCAGCGTTTATGATGTTAACTGTAATGTTCTCCATCTGAGACGTTATCGTTTAAATAATTCATACCTCTTCACACGCTATTTTGCATTGTGGTGTATTTGCATTTACACAAGATAAAACAAACGAGAAGAGCAGGCATACAATCCAAACTCTGCAGGTGAGGCACAGAAACCCCACAGGTCTTCTAAAATCCTCCCAGCTGGAGTAAATGATATAGTCAACGAGAAAGCAGAACCAGGGAGTACAGGGAAAAAAAAAAACAGGCACAACGTGCGCTGAATGTCCTATGGGCTACAAGCCTCATTGCTGCCATAAGTGTCAGGTAAGGAGGTTGCAACCTTGCTCACCATAGGAATCTGCCATCATTGCTTTCAGTGTCGGTGGGATATGAATACGAGTCATGCCTTGATGTGGTGCTCTGGGAGAAGAGGACTGCGGTGTTACAAGGCTATGAACTCGATGCATCCACCATGGGAGGGTGGATGTTAGACAAACACCACATATTGGACATCCAGAACGGTAAGAAATGCTCATATATCTGCTATAAGTGCGTATGTGTGTGCATGCCGGGCAGAGATAGGTGGCCTCTTAGGGTTACAGGCAGGTGGTCTTTACCCAGAATCACCGCAATAAATGCTTGAATCAAAATGAAATATTGTTCGTCATCCCGTCTGCAGATAATAGAGGAGAGTTTTGAAGGGCCGATCATTCACAGTAATGACAGAATAAATCAGAGACTAAGTCACCAGGGTGCGGGGCTTTGCTACAATTCCAAACTGCTCAGCTATTTCAGGAAGAAGTTGGCCTTTTGCTGCGCGTGGAGGCTTGTGCTTTTGATGAACAGGCGTCATGTTTAATTCCAGCATTAATCCAACAAACTAAATTAATTTCTCGCCCTTTCATCAATCAGAACGGCTTTAATCGCCTAGTACAATAAATGGACACGAGTTTGTCTTTGTCGCGCTGGTGCACAGACATGAGAGGGAAACATGCATAATGAAACTATCTCATATACATACAGTGTCAGAGTCATTGCTGGGTTACAGTGTCAGGATGTTGCTTTCTATAATCAGCACATTTCAGAGCTGCGTTACAGGCTGCACAGGCTGTAATAAGAAAGCGGTTTTAGGAGTGGGCCTCGGGCTAGTGGGCATTGTCAGTGTGCCAGGCTGCTGTTTTGACATTAAATCCACTCCAGCTCAAAATCATTGTTCCAGTTGTCCGACACAATTTGTGGCCCTTTCATCTTTTAAAATAGTCAAGATTAGATTTGTGGCCTCCAGCAGAGTCCTTAGTCTCACACTGTCAAATTAGAAATTGTGACTGGATAAGAAGGTTTTTGTGGTTGTTGTTTTTTTGCATGCGTATTTTGCTTTCAATGTTTGGCTTTGCTAATTTCTAGTTGTTTTACAATTGAACTGGTATGCATTTGCAAAGTCATAATACAAGAGATGGATAAATGGATACTGTAGCTTTAACCAAATGAGTTTCCCAAATGGCTTGCAGGAATAAACAGAGGATTTTTTCTGTCGGCATCGAACACAAAATGCAAGAGCTTGTGTGAACAACAAATGCATCCGAGACACTGGTAATTACACCTGTAGTGAGGTTTTTCCAGGCAGATTTTTGTGTCTGTGTGAGCCACTGAGTCTGCAGACTTGCTTTGTTGTTTCTCACAGCGATAGCCATCTCTACTCAGGGGCCTGGCTTGGTTGAGATTGATTTTTTTTCTTCTGATTCAACTTTATTTCTATTATTCAGGAGGGAAAACGACAAGCAGTGCAAATGTTAAAACTGAAATAATTACTAGGTGTGGCTGTTTTTATTTCTTACCTTTTCAGTTTTAGATTTCCAGACAGTCACATATTAGTTTCTAGCATGTGGTTTACTGTGGCATTGGGAGATACAGTGCAGTATGTTTGCATGCATTCTGAACTGTTCTTAAATAGTGGCTGGTTGAAAGCATTACCTTTGTAAAGCCATCTTCAGGTCATGAGCTTTTAGAGGTCAATATTCTTCAGAACAGATTAACCAAATGTCATCGCTCTGAGGCTGATAAACGTTCAAATGTAACTTTTCATTCAGAGATAGAGCAAGAAAGTCTCTTTTTTATGGAACAAAATCTAATTTTAAGATAAAATGTTCTATTATGTGACAATCAGGATTGGACTTAATGACCTTATGTCCAATCGTATCAGTATTAACATCCCCACAAAACACACAGCATTACCTAGTTTGTTTTTGCACAAACCTCCACTCTTCAGAGTTGGACCGTCCGCCCACACTCTCTCACTCAGAGGTCGTACTGGTCACCACACTGTAGGAGTTTCACTCTTTTCAAATTCACTCACCTTTGTTGGACAGAAATAAAGCTGAAATAAAGTCGTTATATCAAAAGCAGCAAACATGTGCAAACGTAGCTTTAGGCATGTTTTTTATTAGGCAAAAAGCTGGGAGGTTTTTCTTCAGGAAAAGTAGAACCACCAAGTGGAAACACTGCTTCACGTATCCTATAAAAGTATTTGTATCATGATATATATTTACAGTAAATAATGTGCGGCTTATAATTTTTAAAAGGGATTTATCTTAACCTCTTATACAACATCATACAAATGCTGATGATTATATTTGGTTTTGTTATTCTGAATCTTCAAAGTATTTAAATTGGTCACATATATGTAGTGGGGTAAAATAAAAATATAGAAAATGTTGACTTTAATGTACTGTAACAGGAAATGGAAACATTTTAAAAAATAACATTAACCTCAAAATGTTAATTAATTACAATACTTGAGTAAATTAAGTAACTTTAAATCACTGGCAACACGTGTGTTATCATCGGCTATTATCTTGTGTCAATCATGTATTTGGATTTCGTGCAATAGATGGATAAATCCCTTAAAACATTTTATTTTATCATTCAGTTGCCGGAAGCTCACATTTTTGCAACGGCTTGTTTCCTCGCAAAATAGAAAATTATTATAAAGTGGCATGTATTTATCACCTCAGTGTGAATAAATAGTTTCAGTTCATGAGTCAGTGGGTCCGGTGAGTGTGAAGAGGTTAATAAGGTTCACTGCTCTAACAGCACACTATTTAAGTGCCTTTGTGGCTAATTGTGCATGGAAATAGACTCCCGCTTTTATATCTGTTCAGTCTGCTGATATTGAATTTGAATTGCTACATGAATTCTCCTAATCTTTACTGCCATCAGAAACACATACGGAGAAAAATGCAAGCAGGCCAAGCTGACCAATCACATTGTCTGTGGTTGCTAGGTATCTCCCCAGCCCTCATGTGTAGTTACATTTATGAGGGAGGGTTACATGAGCTCTGGTGGAGCGTCCTGATATATCCTCTGCATATCCTCTCCTCTGTCAATCTGGCTTTAGCCACTGTCTCTTTGGCCCGGTCGGTTTAAGAAAACCTCAGAAAATATTTCTGTTCCCACATATTTTGGCAAACAGAGAAGCTGTGTTTTAAGGGAGGAATGCTTTTGCAACTAGAATTACATTCTGCCTACATCTTGAACGTAGTCTTTTATAGCATCTTACATGCACACCCACAATTGGCAGGGGCAACACTTTTCACCCCACAATACTCAGTTGGTTTGCACAGTAATATCATTACGGTCTTTCCACATCTCACAGATTGCAGACACCGTCTTTTGTCGGATATGGTTGTGGAGAACATGTCAGCGAGTCTTCCTTCACTTTGTTCAAACCCCGGTGCCACTTTGTCCTGCTTCTTTGTTGTAAGTTGAAAGAACAGACACAAGGGCCTTTTGCCGAACCCAATCTGTCAAGCCATCCAAAACATGAAGTTTGTGAAGTGTGCAAAAGAACACGGAGAATCTGCCTCTAGCTCGACTGCTGCTGGTGCGTTTTGTTTCATCCTACCTGTCTCAAAGTATAGCACACCCGTCTCCAAAGCCTTCACTGTGGCAGCGTCACAGTTGGAGCTGAAGATGTTGTGAGCTGCTTATGTGATCAACAGATAGATGCAGCATGTGTGATATGCTAATGTATGCTGCATCCTTTATTAGACTGAGCTGTGCTGCGTGTCTGGCTTGATCAGAACATTGGATGTAACTGCGCATGGAAAATCATTATGTACAGGGTTGTATTTATACATAGGAACAGTAATGACAGAAATGAAACAACAAGCAGCTGGCGTCGAGTTCTTCGTGTGCAGTTAATGCTGCAGCCTCCCCAAGGCTTTCTCACCCGCACCAAAAATAAATTGCTAAGTCTGACTACATTTTGAAAGATTCAAAAATAGTTATGAAAACTTGCGTTGCTCTGTCTCATTTACCCTCGTATGACAGGAGCTTAATCAATTTGCCAAAAGTGTTCCATGCTGCAATCCCATTAGCTCAACCAAAAGACAGTGAGCTCTTCAAGGCTTTTTGTTAGGGACCTTTGTTCGCTGGTTTATACTGTGTTCACATCAAAGTATCATTACTCTATCTGTAATCCTATCCCCCTCACACATTCATTTTTATTATAGAGACTGGGTGTCAGCACATACTTTTATCCCCTTACATTTTCTGAATCCAAACTGAATTATTCAGTCTTGCACTTTTTGACATTTGAGATGTATGGCCCACGTGGGTTTTTGGGCAAGGAATACAGTTCGATATCCTTCAGCCGGCATGAAGATGAATCCAAATATCACTGTTTGCCTTCATTGCTGCTCCAGTATTGATTATTTAATGCTGTAAACCTTGACTAATGTCCTCACCCAACATGTTAGAAAGCTCTGGTCCTCTGCAGCTGCGGTTTTGCTCCAGACATTCGCTATCTCTCTTTGTTGTGCCTGCCGCTTCATTTTCGCAGCACTTCCAACATCTGAGGACTTTTTCTCTCGTTCTGTGTGGCTAAAGACCTGAGCAAAAATTGTCTCTCTCTCTCTCTCTCTCTCTCTCTCTCTCTCTCTCTCTCTCTCTCTCTCTCTCTCTCTCTCTCTCTGCCTCCACTCCAGAGCCTGTCAAGCCAGATAAGGCAAATTGCTGGTGTCTGTGCTTTAGTCATGTACTCCTGCCCCTGCTTTCTTCATTACAAGTGGATATGCCTTCCCCTCAATCTGCAGCTTGTCTCTATCTCTGGTAACTTAGCCGATTCTTTTTGTACACAGCCAGAGATCAGTATATAAGTATCTCGGAGACACGTTTCTCTAAAGTCCATGCGCATGCTGCATTTGAAGCAACAAGAGATTTTCGGCCCACTTTTAGCCCGGGTGGTGTATTAGAGAATGACACAGTGCAAAGGAGAACAGAAGGAACAGGATACAATTAAGACACATTACCACTCCTCCCCAGCACTCTCTGCACTCTCTACGTGTCACCAAGGTGACATTGCTCAGGGCACTCTCGTTTTTGTATCAGGTATTGAGGCTCAGGCCTTGCATTTGTACCATTAATCGTTTTAGAAGCTGTGATGTCGGCATTAAACCCTTTTATTTTATCCATTACATGACTCAAATGAGCCTTTAATCAAACAAATGATTTTTCTCTGTAATGATTATTTGAAAGGAATCAATTAAAGAAACTGGGAGTATTCAGGAAGTTGGCCTTGAGACAACGTAGTGATGAAATATCAGTTTATTTATACAGGAGATGTGAATATAGCAGAGCAGCAGCAATATCCTGTCCTTGCTCAAATATTTCTGTAATGACTAGTTTTCTATTTTCCGCTTGATTTTCTGAGAGAAAATGGCTTTCCTCTTTGTTCCATGTCCCTACACTCATATTCACTATCATTTTCTTTTATACACATCTTTATTATGGATTTTTTCAATATCGACATTTTTTCTCAGCAAATTCTGTCTCGGAGTGTAACTGTGTATGAGTGTTTAGAGTTGTTGTTCAATCTGTGATATGAAGTTATATTAGATGTGCGTTGGAGTGATCTTGGAGCAAAAGAGACAACAGATTCTCAGACTCTGAAAGCCTTTCCTCTCAATGCCGAGCAAAACAGGGATTTTCTCTTTGACCGTCTTCTATCCAAAAAACTCAGATCCGCCTCCACACTTTCATCTATACCAATCAATAGGCAGACAAATATTGAATGTTTGATCCATTCAGCTTCCATACTTTGTACTTTGACTTGAAGTCTCCTCTGCAAAATCTGTTGAGAGAGCATTAGTTTATTCCAGCCTGTCCAGAATAAACAAGACTGACAAAGTATCTCGCACAACAACAGTATCTCCATCTTACTTAGGAAACAGTGTTGTTAGAGGGGCCCCGTTATGCTCATTTTCAGGTTTTATTGTATTTTTTCTTATACTACCTCTTTTCACCCTCTGTCTGAAACCAGAGCCCAGTTTTCTCCGATTGGTTAGCTAGCCGGCTCTGTTGTGATTGGTCAACTGTTTAGAGATGTCCCGCTTCTTAGCCTATCACCTACTATTTGTTAGAGCACTAGCCAGTGGAAGCGCAAATGTTACATAGTGATGTAACTATGTCGCAGACGTAAACAAAAGGGGGGGGGTGGGAGAGAAACTTCCTCTGAAGGGATTTTAGCCTTTACAGACTATTTACATGCACACAAACCTATAGAACACACTACAGGAAAGGGACAATCACAAAAAGAACAACAAGGCTCCTTTAAAGTTATATGGATTTGGACCAAGCTTCAAATCAGAACAGAGTGAAATAATAGTTAAAACAATATGTATACATACAAACGACTGCAAAGCCATTTAGGTTCGAACGCAGCAGGAGTCTGTCTCTTTTGCCAGGGGCGCCGGATAGTCCGGAGCCAAATTCCCATCAGTGTGCTCTCCAGCTGAGGCGTCACAAGCTTGATCCTCGCCACAATCATCAGCAGTAATGTCTCATGACCAAGTGTCCTTGAGGGAAGGAAACTGAACCTTAATCTCCTCACTCACTCTAAGTTGAGAGCAGTAGAAGTAGTGTGTGTGATAAAGATAAAAGTGCAGGAGTGTACTGTCCATACGAAGTGTGCTTGGCTTGATCATATGGGGTGGGTGATGATTGATTAGTGTTTTAATCCATTCCCTTATGCTGTGTTATAGCCTATGGTGAGACTTGTGTGTGAAGTAAACTGTGATGGTGGAAGTGTAAATAGAAAAGACAGCGGCAGCATGCCAAAGTGACCTTAGGAGTATATGTGTTTCCTTTTTATAAAATGCTGTATGTCAGCCAAACTCATAGACTGCTGCAACAGACACACTGCTTTATAGGCTCTTGGATATTACATATTAGAAACATCTTTGACTTTCTAGAGAATGTGTATGAGCTATTACAAAAGCAGACAGGTGACATATTTGTTATTTGTAGTCTCTGGTGCAAGGCTGATGCGTTCAGGTCCCTTAGAGTTTTCATCACAGCGTGTGTTTCATTCAGTGAGCAGACACATGGATCACAGTTCAATTAAAGTCCCAAGGTCGTGCGTTTGATGGCGTCACGCATAAAGCCGTCCCCCGGACCTATTTGTCTTTGTTAGAGGCTCATGTGTAATTCTCTGGGATACAAAAGACGGATTGGTCAGATCGTCCTGTCAAGAGTCTCGCCAGACCGTGCCTTCATTTAAATTCGCCCTTCAATCAATTAAATCAATGAAAGGAAACTAATCAGGGAAGCGACACGCAGCGCAGCCGCACGCACGGTTTCACATACATCGAGGGTTACGATGGCTTACGGGATAAGGCCGCTGGAGAGCGATATTATGTGGCCATTCGGTGGTGTCATAGATTCACTAATTAGGGCAGAGGCTGTGTGGATTCAAACAAGTTGTTGGATGTGAATAATTAAGAGCTGCCAGCGTGCACTTCTTCCCTTTGATGTGTGTTTTCCCCTTTGAAGAAAGTCCCACTATGTCAGATCACCCCCCCCCCCCCCCCCCTCCGCA
>NW_011354824.1:73472-76271 GCF_000735185.1 Notothenia coriiceps
TATAAATATGCCTTATATAGGTATGGTCCTACACTATATTATTCAGATATAGCATGATAGGTCCACTTTAACTTAGAATAAAGCACACTGAAGATATACAGGTATAAATACAATTTTTTCTGAGTTTCAGATATTATGTAAAATAGTGATAAAACGTGAACAGTGTCATGTGACTCCAATCTGTTTTGTTCATCTGCTAACGATCATGTGATAGGACCGAAAGCTCCAGAATACTGAATTGACCCTGATGTGAGATTGTTTTGTTTTTATTCTTTCCAAAGTGGAAAAGGATTTTATTTTGTATTTTCAACTTTTAGCTAAATATGTAATGTAGATTTGAAAATGTAGATTTGAAAATGTAATTTCTATGAAAAGCTCCAGTCAAACTCTATGTGCTGATGAAAATGATGTGATACATAAAACTACCGTAAAGACTCTGCGGGGAGAGTCTTTTGATTCAGACTAAAACATATNCACCCACCAACAAAAAAAGCCAGTTATATCTGCCTCTTGTTAAAATATTTATCTGCCGTGAGTCACCAAATTCGGTGAGTCCTCAGTGAAATGATGCATATGCCCTTATTAGGGGAAGTACACTGCATAGGCGGTATTTATATTTACCACCTCTCTGTGGCTCTGGGAGAAAGCAAGTTAAAAGAACATTATTTTACATAAAATCTACTTCAGCTTTGGGTTTTCAGGGACCCACTGAAGCGGGTCTGTACTAAAGCAAGGAAGTGTAAGGGTGTGTCCGCTGGATTGATTGTTAATAGACTGCCTTTGTGCTGCCTTCATTCCCTGACCAGTGGACCTATCATGCTATATTTGAAACATATATTGTAGGGCCATACCTATACAAAACATGTCTGTGAAGTTTTTTTTCAAAATACCAAACAGATCATGCATTTCAGCCATGCCTCATTTCGCTCTATTTGCTCTTTTCCAGCCCTGTTTTTGCAAGGGCTGATTCTGCTTTTGTGACAGACTACAGCGCCACCTACAGGCCTGGCATATGTACTACAGCGTCTCCAGCGCTTTTGAGCGGCAATGGCCGGCCGTGGCCTAACCCCACATTCCCCTGATATGTGGAGAGTTGATCAATAGCCGTAGCGCCACCGTCCTGACGTCAGAAAAATTCAAATAATAATCAGATCCGTTGCAGCCCCGTTTTTAGAGATTTGGGTATGGAGGAAAAGAGAGGGTTGTGTTTTCTGACACTTGGTGAGTTCCCTGACACACCGGGGACACATATTCATGTATAAAAGACGTACAAAAGTGCATGATAGGTCCCCTTTAAATCACATCATGTCTGGTCTTCACTCAAAAAACATTAACAAAACTCATTTAGACCTTCATTTCTTAACTTTTAAAAAACACATTAGCAATGTGTCTTGAAGGCTATTCGACGAAAAAGTCATACTGGTAATGTATTTGTTAATAATAAAATAATGTTGAAGTTGAGTAAAAGTGATAATGAAAGTGGACTGAAACACCATTTTTGTATTTATAAAATAACTTTGAATGCACTTAATATATTGCATATGTGTGTAAATAGTAGTATTTATAGTATAGCTTATAATGAATAAACTGTCTAATTGGTTTATGAAATGGCATTAAGAAGGCAAATAATGAGCCACTGGACAAACTAATTGAAATATGTGTCTTAATATAATCTTGCATATTAAGTTAAATAAGGCAAATTAATTTTATTTGAGTCCTTTCATAGAAATTACTCCCAAAGTAAATTAAAGAAGTTAAATGAACTCAGATTCAAAGATGAATGGTATTAATTAAAACATGTCTGTGTTTCCTGTCTTTTATTAAAGAGAATTATGTCAAATATGTATCCAAGTTAATTACAAACTATTTAAATATAAAGCTAGAACTACGAGGTGGATGGCATATTTTAATATAAAGAGTGGGAGCAGAGGAAAAGCAATAGTTACAGCTCATAACATCTTAATAACAACTTGTCTTTTCATGTGTCTATTTGTGTACAGATCAAACACAGAAAGTTAATTACTGTAGGTGGGCAGAGTTTTCTCAAGTAGCTCGCGGTAAAATGTCAAGGTATTTCTTTAATATTTAAAAACGTGCATTGTATGTTGAATGTGTTACGGTGAGTGAAGCAAGCAGGACCCAAATGCAGATAACACTGATATTACCTTTATTTCAAGGACAATAATGATACTCGGACAAACAGAACACTCCCCGGTGAACTCAGTCACCAACAAAAGACGAACCCACGCTGAACACAGGAAGAGACAAGACTAAATACAGGGAGGGGTAATCACGAGACGAGAAACAGCCAGGCAGGGGAGGAGAAACACAAGGGCAACAGGTGAACACAATCAGACAACTAGACACACCAGGGGACTAATGACAAGGAGGAAAGACACGGAAGAAGGACCAGACAATTTACAAAGGAGGAAAACACCCATAACCAGACATACAAAACTACAACCGTGACATAACATGAGAATCCTGACAGAATGTCTGTATTTCTTCTTTATATTGTGTGCCAGGTGTGTGCTTGAAACAAGTGCTACCAGTGTCAAACATCGGACATGCAGTCCACTCAACCTGCAATCACTGGCTTGTTGTCACAGGTATCCTTACAAGAGGCAGCGGGGAGAACAGTTCATCTCGCTCCAGCCCGGTGATTTCCCACGTCATGCGGAACGGGTCGCCGCGCCGGAGCATCTCGTGCCCCAGCTGTAACAGGACAGGCCATGGGCACAGCTGCTGCGCCCGTGGCTCTGGCGTGGGGCATCGATGGAAGGTCTGTACGTCGGAGAC
>NW_011354824.1:76316-78822 GCF_000735185.1 Notothenia coriiceps
TAGAAATATTTTATATTGAATTTTTTACTATTTATAATTTTAGACTTTTTATTTACATTTTGAATTAAAAAAAAAAAGTACATAGAAAATGCATGCGGGTCATCTTTGACCCACTTGTGGAAGCTTGATGTAGTAATACAAAAACTACAATTTCTTAAAATGTCAATTTAAAATGTGAATGGAATGATATCCAAAACATGTTTTTTGAGGAATAGCTGGAATATGCAATTATACAAACATGTAATTACAAAGATACTTCAAGTAAACCACCTCACCGGGTCCAAAAAGACCCACTTATGCATCTAAGGGTTAAGAAATGTGTCTCTAAGCAACTATTTTACTCTGTTTACAAGGAGAAAACACAAAACACTTCTACAGTCTGAAGGAAACTTTTTGTGTTAGCCAAATTAAATTCACTCTGACTAAAAAATAAACTGAGGAAATGTTTTCTTTATTACAGATGGCAGTAGCAGAGCAGATTTAAACCAGTGCAGAAGGAAAAGCCACATTTTCTTCAATACATAAAGAATATTTGCTTATTATTATTTGATACCAGTCTCTTTTAAACATTTAAAGACCAGAAGTGGTGTCAGTTTTGGTATGGTGGTGCATGCTTGTTGAATAAAAGTCCAAATACTGCATAAGGTTCTCCCTGAACCTCTTTCAAATGCTGTTAGCGTAACGTCTGTATTTAGATTATGGCTTCAGTGGCCAATGTTACGAGTGGAAGAATCAATATTCCAATATGAGTTGCCAAATTGAGAAAAGCAGTGGTAATGCAGGATGGGCCTTTATGAATATAGGGGTACATATTTCCCTCTCTTGAAACTCCCTCGCCTCTCCACTTTCTGCCAAATGGATTGTCATTGCCTGCGACTCTTTTCGAATGGCTGTGTCGATCCTTCAAGGGGATACTGTGACTTCCTGAGATTCAGCTCTTTTTTTTTCATCAGTAGACACTGTGAGGAAAAAATGCAAACCTTTTAAAGCCTATAAGTCATTTCTGTGACAAGTAAAACTGTCTTGATTTGGCGAATAATAACCTCAAATGAGATGTTAAAGTATCCTTTTAATAATAACCAATTATATTGTCTTGATTCTTCCTCCTCTTGTCCTGCTCCCTCTGCGCCCTGTCATAGAAATAAAGACTTTAGACACAGGTAGGTGTTTCATCTTAGTGCATGCTGCTTTAGTATTCTTCAAACATCACCATCTGTATCATCCTCTTTATAAGAACATGGATAACTCTCTCTTTTACAGTCGCCTTTAGCACCAGTGATTACCATGTGTAATTATAACAAAGCAATTAAGCTTGATTACATCTAAACAGGAAGAGCGTGGCGTTGGGAATTGTGCGATATGACTAAATTGCACACATTGCAGCCCTTTACATATTTAAAGTATTTATAGGTATAAATATGACCAACATAGTTTATATACAATCAACAGCTTGTCTGATGCAATCCAATAGAATATCTCTGCAATAAACAGTAGCATTGTGGAACACTTAATTATATTAACTGTGATTATGTTTGGCAGATGCTCTTATCCAGAGGGGCTTACACAACTGCTTTGTATTCATGGTTAAGAAAACAGCCTCAGATCAAGTGAACATGCACATTGGTGGCAATTAGGTTGTCCCGGTGATTAACATGAGCGCGGGGCCAGAGGTGCACGCAGGGAACTGGAGTCACTCTGCCTGGCTGGCTGCCATGGCAGGTAGTATCTGATGTGACAGCGCTGTATGTCTTATGAACATGTGACTTTGTTATGAATTTAAAATCAAAACTCAAATGCCTGCAGCAGTTTTCAATCTGCTCTGATCAGATGCAGTCGAGTTTTGATCAATGCCGCGCTGTGTAGTCTTTGTAATGTCTACATGACCACCAGAGAAGATGAATACATCTATGATTGCATCACAGTACAACATGACTCATCAGTGACCAGAATAACTTGTTTTTCGCTTTGCTCCAGCCTCCATTCATTTGCATAACTCTGATAATGTAGGACAGATGAACACAATTTCCCAGGTCATGACTAAAATCCCAAAGTTCCCTCTCTCACAAAACCAACCCGAAAAATGTTCCTCTGAGGCAACCAATCGCTACCATTAGGTAGACCCTCCAGAAAAACGCGGGCAAAAATCCTTGATTATGCGATTAAACATGCGGGGTTTTATGTGATTTTATGCGGTGAAATTGCGGGAAGTTAGGAAATATGCAGAAAGTTGCGAAATATGCTAAATATGCGGGGGAAAAGAATAACAATTTTTTAAAATATTGGGCTGTCTTATTTATTCTCTCTCACACACAACCTGCCACTAACGTTAAACCCCTTTACTATTCAATTAAACACATTCAATGTTTATTTATTGTAAAAGCAATTGGGCTATTTTAATCTCACACACACACACACCCCCCCACACACACACACACACACACACACACACACACACACACAGACACACACACACACACACACACGCACACACACACACACACACTAC
>NW_011354824.1:78887-83082 GCF_000735185.1 Notothenia coriiceps
CTGAAAATGCCTTTATTTCAAGGATATATAAAAATAACTCGGACAAACAGAACACTCCCCGGTGAACTCAGTCACCAACAAAAGACGAACCCACGCTGAACACAGGAAGAGACAAGACTAAATACAGGGAGGGGTAATCACGAGACGAGAAACAGCCGGGCAGGGGAGGAGAAACACAAGGGCAACAGGTGAACACAATCAGACAACTAGACACACCAGGGAACTAATGACAAGAGGAAAGACACAGGAAGAAGGACCAGACAATTTACAAGGAGGAAAACACCCATAACCAGACATACAAAACTACAACCGTGACATAACATGAGAATCCTGACAGAATGTGTGTATTTCTTCTTATATTGTTGCCAGGTGTGTCTTGAAAACAAGTTGCTACCAGTGTCAAACATCGACATGCTTCCACTCAACCTGCAAATCACTGGCTTTGTTTCACAGGTATCCTTTACAAAGGCAGCGGGGAGAATCAGTTCATCTCGCTCCAGCCCCCGGTGATTTCCACCGTCATGGGGAACGGGCGGCGCCGGAGCATCTCGTGCCCCAGCTGTAACGGACAGGCCATGGGCAACAAGCTGCTGGCGCCCGTGGCTCTGGCGTGGGGCATCGATGGAAGTCTGTACGTCGGAGACTTCAACTACATCCGACGCATCTACCCATCGGGAAATGTCACAAGTATAATGGAGCTCAGGTAAGGCCTCATTAATCAGAGCGGGTTTGGGACTATTACCGGTTGACACTTTACCTATGTATTATGACAGAAATCGGTTTAACATCAAGATGAAAAAACAAAAGCTGTCCCTTGATTAGAGTGTTTTCTGTTATAACATTATAGTGATTTTATACGCGTTATATTGCCTTTTTTCCCCACTGTGTTCAACTTACTGTAGCTGACCCCTAGAAATGTTCAAATATGGACAGTTGAAAGTTTCTGATCCCACTTTACATTTTTACATTAAGCCTCATGTGCTGAGCGGAAACTAAAATGGCATGGTGGATAGACTTTCAGTCATACACATCTCCCCTCTACACATTGAAATCCTTTCTCTATCCGTCTCCATAATTAGGAAAGACATCCTGTCTTCAGCGTGTAATTTGGATGATTTACGCCCTTATGCCAAGTTGGCTTCTCTCAGCAATGACTCTGATTCTACCAGTTGGCTTATTCAAAAGTGGCAGATGTTGATTAAATGTACATTGAGAAAACGTACATGACAAACATGCCTTACAAAAATGTAGGCCACCACACTATTGATGGGTTTTTGCACATAAACTAGATTGTAAATTAGCATCCAGATTGCAACTAACAAAAGTGAAAATCTAAAATGGAAGTCTAAGAGGTAAACTGATGGAAAATCATCTCTTAGTTCCTCGAAAACCTGTCGATGTATATGTACAGCGATCAGCCACTACAGAGCACTTCTCATGGGAGGATGTGTGTAGCGCTATGAATGGGAAGCAGAGTGCTGCTGTAAACAATGCATGTTCAGCAACCCTGCCCTAGATAAATAATAGTTTAACCCTTAGATGCACGAGTGACTGGACCCTACACTCTTCCATAAGTGGGTCTAAAAGGACCCGTATTAGAATAATATGTTTTTATGCCATTTTTCTCATTTTGGTTAAGATTTTTTTTTACATTTTGAAAAAAAACGTTTTGAACTTATTGATGCATAGATCTCCGCTATTCTGAGACCCTCACAGTATTCCGCAGTCCCCTTTTCAAAACTCATCTCTTTCTCCGCTCTTGTCTCGCTCTGTCATCATAGCGCCCCCCCCACCATTCAATCCATTCGCGGTTGATCAAGTTTTGATAGTTCTATACCTATCCCCCACCCTAACCTTCCCTTATAATTTGTAAAAGCGATTTTGAGTCCTTGAAAAGCCCTATAAAAAATAATGTATTATTACTATTATTATATTATTATATTCATCACACGACAGGTATTCAGATCTTGCTGTGTAAAAATAACTTCTCCCTGAGAAGGTGTCACTTGTGATGTAGTCTGTGTGGTCCACAGCTAAATGATTTCCTGACAGCAGCACAGGTGATAAGAATCAAAGGTTCCCCATAGGATGTATGCATTAGAAAGATGCATGCGGCGTCATCTTGAACGCACTTGTGGAAGCTTGATGTAGGTAATACAAAAACTTCAGAAGACGACTAACAAAAACTAAAATCTATAGAGATCATTTAAAAAAAAGTGATGGAATGAATATACACAAACATTTGGAAGATTAAGAACTATGAGCGGAATCACACACTGGCAATCACATGAACTTATATCACACAGACACACACAATTGAATACTACCAACACAAACAAACCCCACAACACTAGCAAGAATAACCAAAGACCACACCCCCGCACTCCTCAGAAAACCCACCCTATTATTCACCAGCAAAAGAGAGAGAGAGAGAGGAGAGGAGGATACACAAAGAAGAGACCACCAACACAATATATACATTACCGCATCTAACAAGGAGAGGAGGTTGACACCATCGTAGATAACCTAAGACCCAAACATTAATATCATATACTACAACTCACGACTTACTAACAAGAGGAGCAAACTATTACCTAACAACCACACCGGTTCATGGGGCAACGAGCGTTTCTATTTGATGAGCTGCCACAACATCATATACTTCAGAGACTAAAAGCAATAAAACTGAGGACACCATCAAACTTTCTTTCATTTACATTCACAGATGAGCCAAAGAAATATAGCAGAACAGAGACATATTAAAAACCAGAGAGAAGAGGAAACAGCAAGCGGAAACGGCCCCCGCCGCCACCCGGCCCCGCCCCCCGCCGCCTTCCCCCCTCACTTTGAATGGGGTGACGATTCACCGATTTGCTGAACTGCAATCTGTGGGAGGCGAAGCGTAGCTTCTCTTCCGGCTGGCAAAAGTAGAGCAATGTTCTACTTTTGCTTGCCTCGACGGAGGCGTCAGCCAATTCGAATCATATGCCAGTGCAAGCTCGTAGCCATTCAAAACCGCCGTGCTTGTGTGTCTGGGGCGGGAGATCATCGTGAATTGGTTGGCAGCGACAACGCACGGCCGCGTGTGTCAAGGAGCTGTAGACGGTACGATCCAACATGCGCAGCGTGCGTTGAAAGCTTGCCGGTGGGCCGTGCTGCTTCACGACAACAACCAATCACATTTACTCTCCTTGCCCCGGAGACACAAGCACGCGGTCTTGATTTGGCTAAGCGCTTGTATGCCATATGATTTGATTGGCTGGACGCTTCGTCGAGCTTGAAAGTTGAAACTTTTCTCTAACTTCCGAAGCGAGCAAACGGAGGCAAAGCGACGGACGCACAAATGCAGTGTCGGCAAGCTGACGTCACCCCATTTTAAAAGCCTCGCAATGGGAAGCGTCTCAGTTGAAAGCAACAACACGCTCGCCGTTTGGACGGGCCGTTAGCGCCAGAGCTTCGCTCGGGGAACTGCGCGCATTATTGCGCTGGCATTTGCCATTAAGAATGAGGCGCCGCTGCACTTGCGTGTGTTCTGCGTATAGGAGGGGCGGCCTGCACGGAGCATCAGCAAGGAGAGGACACTCTTAAAGTAAGGAGACCAGCTACATACCTGATATATCACTGAACATCAGCAGGAGAGGACTCTTTAAAGTAGAGCACTGATATACACCTCGCGCATGCAGGCAGGAGAGGAGCTCTTAACGTGTATGTCAGAGACAGCCACTCATTCTTGCCTTCACTGATCAGCTCGGAAACTGAAACAGTCCCTCTACTAATCTACAAATAAACATCAATCTTCCGAGTCACCATCTTCCTGTTAACTGTGGGTGACATCCCTCCGGCATAGTTAAATATAACTAACTAAAAACCATACGAATGAGACTAATTCCAAATTGATTTAATTGAACTGCAGGGATGATTTATTTTACACCTCCAGCATGATGATTACCCGCCACCTATAAACACCACACGATGCACACACCCACACAGAATGGCTCCATCACAATGTGAAAAATGTGTAAATGTATATGTTTTTGTGGGCCAGATTAACACATCCTCACACTTAATTAAACTCATCATTCCAGTTCATGCTTCAGCTTTATCTCTTCTCCTTATAAACACAACGAACAGCTCCTCTCCTCTCTGAGACATAATTTTACACACAGAAAACACAAGAACTATATCAGATTTACTT
>NW_011354824.1:83127-105627 GCF_000735185.1 Notothenia coriiceps
AATTGCGATTACGGCTTGCAACGATTACGAAAACAACGTAATCGAAATAAAACGATTATTTTTTTATTATTATTATCAATTTTTTTTTTGTTAATTTTTTTTTTTAATTAATTTTTTCAGTTTAATTATACTTAAAGTTCAGGGTTATCAACTGTTAAAAACATACTGTTAAAACATGTTTTCTCCAATAAATTGATGTTTTCAAAGTAAATGGATAATCGTTTTTAATAATCGTGATATCCATTATTGACCCAAATAATCGAGATTATAATTGTTGCCATAATCGAGCAGCCCTAGCTACCATACATTAATCTAAACATCAGAAGCTTCACAAAGGAGATTGTTATAGTGGAACACATAACGTCATCCAGGTGTTTTATTTATCACTGCTGGTTGACTGTAAAAGAAAGGGTTACTAATGTACATCTCTCTGAATTCTTAATCAGAACTTGATGGCCACCACGTATTTGGGGCATTTACTTTTACTAATAATAGCTGTCAAGTTTTATGACCCCATCTCCATCATTTTATATTTTCATTGCCACATTTATTTTTGCCATTGCATTTTACCACTTCCCAAGCCAACCGGTATTGACTGAAGTACCATTAAGCTGGAGTACAACGAGAACAGCCATGTTTACGACTGCACTGTAAAGACGGATACTTTTCATGTTAACTGCCTCTGTTTTTAGCTCTGTAATGACACTTAAGCACCTGCTCTGTATCAACTCTGACTTAATAGAAAAGGTTAATGCAGTAGTTTTCCGTGTTGTTCATTTGTTTACAAATGTCTCACTGAAAAACAATAATTGCAAGGATTTCTTTTGAACCCCAAACACCATTCACTCGTGTGTTTTCAAATCTTTTGATTCCTAATCCTTGACACATTTGCTCTTTCAAGGATCCATTATGAGACGGTAAAACGAATGCAAATGAGCAGAAACAGAAGCGATTACATTAGTTGTTGCTCTTTGTAAATGTAAGGCAGTCATTTCTGTAATTTTCAAAGGCTTTTGAGTGATAACATAATCAAATATCTTGCACACAAGTTTTATTTCTGCGTTGTTAACTCTGTTAAATTTGTTTGACTTCCATCTTTTCAAACTTCTCTGTCTCACATTCTGTCTTTTATATTTTTTACTCACAAAGGCTTTTAGTCTTTCTTTCTGCTGTGAACATTATTCAGAGTGTTTCATTAAAACTAGACATTCATTTCCTCTTCAGTTCATTATCCACATGCATGATAATGTTGCTATTCATTTTAAGTTGATAATAAGGGTTATGCATTAAGCACCAAAACGACTGAAGTTACATGTAATTAGCTTTTTATGGTGTATTTAAGGAAATATATGTAATAGCTAGTAGATAATGTATTCGTTTTTTTAATGAAGTTTAATATTCTGATGAAACTCTTTGTATTACATTATGTACAACAATGTATGCTAGTCTGCAGGACTTTCAAAACCCCCTTAAACGTTCTGCGAGCTTATTCCAAAGTGTATATCTATCTACTGTACACACTTTTACAAAAATCCAGTGAAGACAATGTTAGTGCCCTGGGAATGTATAATGGAATCAATAAAAGTTTAATTCAGAGGAAATGCAGGCTACGTTTCATCAAATGGGGTTTACAGGTTGTTTCAAGTGTCTTACGGAGAGTATGGATTGAGATCACATTTGGGGTAAATTGAAAGAATTGTAGATGCATTGTAAGAAAAGGGCCTTAAAGTGAGAAGTCTGGCACAGTATGTTTTTGATAACTGAGGTATTGTTTTGAATGCAGTAACAACCCGGCACACCGCTATTACCTGGCAACGGATCCAGTCAGTGGCCAGCTGTTCGTGTCGGACACGAACTCCAGGAGGATCTACAGACCCAAAATCTTAAGTGGGACCAAGGAACTGCAGGCGAATGCAGAGGTGGTGGCAGGGACAGGAGAGCACTGCCTGCCCTTTGATGAGAACCACTGTGGAGACGGAGGAAAAGCTCCAGAGGCCTTCCTCACCGGACCCAAAGGTATCATTTAAAACTAATGAAGACGTTGAACTCAAATGGAGGGGGTGGGTCACAGTGATGGGCTTCTCAATCAGCAATGGCAACGGCACAATTTGGATTGATGTGAGCCATTGGGGACTGTGCCAAGCCTGGGCCAACTGATTGATTTTAATGGATGATTTTTAATTGTGGGTTATGTGTTGAGGTAGAAGTAAGCAGAAGACCTTGTGAATGATTGCTGCCTGTGAAGAAGTTAGTGTTGTTTTAACCCTCCAGAATGATAATGCTTAATTTATTTTAGCGTATTCTTGTAAATATCCTTTTTAAAGTTTACTCTTGAAGGTTATTAACTCTAACAGCTTCTGTGAAAGTAGAGCCTTCTCCAGTCCTTTAAAGCTTAAAGTAACAGCTATTCACATGTATTACCCGCTGTGCACAACCTGTCGTCCACATTCACATGGTCATTTGTGCCATTTATGCTTGGATTGCTCACTTTTCCATAATTTCTTCTGGATGAAAGGCCGAGATGAATTGTTTTTGCGCTAGTTGTTGCCCGCTCTGAATGCCAACTGCAATAGCTCGGCTTCGGCTGGGTGATAGAGTCTTGAGTGAAGGCAATCTGAGAGCAACTCTAATGATGGAGTGGGTGGAAGCCGAGACCATAGAAGAAACAGCAGATGGCTACTTTTTCCTTTTTTTTTCTCCTCTCAGACATTTGGTGAACTTTACTCAAATGTGACACTTTTCATTCGTCTGCAAATCTCAGACTGTCAAATAGCCGGCTCCCAAGGATTCACCGTGGGCTCCCTCAACTCGTAAATGTTTTAGCAGAAAGCAATCTTGTGCAGACCTAGCCACAGGTCAAACCAAACCACTCGCCTTCCATATAAGCTTTTAAAGACTCCATTGAAAAATAAATCATGCTTGTGGGGTAAAACTTGAAGTTACTCAAAACATTTAAAATCCTCTGGAAGCCACAGAGAAATCTTTACAAATGTGTTTCTGAGATCAGCGGCTTTCATTCTTCACAATCAAAACCCAAAGCCAAGGCGTGTTAAAAACAACATGGGGGAATGAAAAATAGTTTCTCTGCATGTTAGGCATTATTTAATTCCCATAGGTATGTGGAGGCTGGCGTCGCTCCTTAAAATATTTCCCCCATTTTTGGACGCCCGTTATTGCAACTCCACACTGGCTCTACTGCAACTTACACTTAATCACTAAGACAATTTAGCCCACAGTTGTCACCATGGCAACTGCCTGTCTTTCACCCCTTTCATCTAAAATTGGCCGAAGCTGTCATTTCCGCTCCCTCGCTCTTCATTTCTCAAATGGTGTGCAGATTGTTGATGATTGCCCATGTCGAAAAAATCGCCCGAACGCACCCCTCATTGACACCCCCACTTCCTGAGGTCCTTCTTTAGAGAGGAGGGTTACAAGACGTGGCAAGTGCATATATATACCGTATGAATACAGCCTTTCCCACTTCTGCCTGAGAAATTATTTAATACTAGAAAAGCAGCCAGTGAATTATTGATGGATGTGCTTTTTGCAGTGACCTGAATAATGGGAAGGCAAGCTTGACACATGTATCCATCGTGTACCGTCCACTGAGTCATGCAAGCAGAGATGTCGCACATCTACCATGTTTTCCTGTTATCACATATTTTGTTTCCCTCCTTCCTTCTTCTTTTCTCCTACCTCCCCCCTCCAACCTGATGTCAACAGGCATCGCTGTGGGCAAGAACGGCCTGATATATTTTGTGGATGGCACCACGATCAGAAAGGTGGACCAGAACGGCATCATCTCCACTTTCCTCGGCTCAAACGACCTGACATCGGCTCGACCTCTGACCTGTGACAACAGCATGGATATCAATCAGGTGACTTAGACACACATGTGGCAGACAGATGTGCACTGCGCCTCACACAGAACATGTCACAGCGCCACCCTGAGCCCCCACCTCTCCTATAACCCTCTTTTAGTTTGCTCACCCATGACTCATCATTCATATGCAGTGTTATATAACGGAACATATATATTACCTCTGCAGTATAACTAACATTTTCATGAACGCTAATATTTTTAGGCTTCTGGTTTTTTATGAAAGACATGCAGGGGCTTTTTTTTAAGTCTATATTATTATTAACAGTTTATACACAACCAGGTAGAAGAGGTATTTTGCATGCCGCTCTCTCCGTCTCATACCTTCTGCAATTACATTTGAAATTGCAAAAACTGCTTTCTTTCCGGGAATTTAAATCATTGCTGCAGTATTCACTCTCTTCTGGCTGCTACTTGGGAGAATATTACAATCTGGATGTTTTAAGTGTAATTCATTTACTGTTTGAAAGCATAATGTCATTATTTCTGAGATGTTTAGATGGTTAGATTGCCTTCAGGTTGATTTTAAAGTGCCTCTTCAGATTGTTATCTTTTAAATGATGCTTATTGGCAATTTTATTTATGGTTTTGTAATCCAATTTCTAGTGAGATACATTCTGTTATCTACTTAATGATGTTAGCTTGTGACTCTGTTATTGCTGCCTCTCTTGGTCAGTACACTTAACAAAAAAGAAAGAAAATTGAAATCTTAAAGTGGAATTCTTTGTTGAATAAACGTTAACTATAAGAGATCTTATCCAGAGAAACATTCAGTGGCATTAGTGGAATAAGGTCACAAGAACATTACAAGGTGCTTTTCGCTCTGGACTCAACAAGAAAGCATTTTCTCTGAAAGTACAGGAGGAAAATGTTTGCAAGGAGGGGCATTCGATTCATGCAGGAAGTGGAGACATGAAATGTTTATTGAGAAGATGAGTTCTCTGGTCACGGCAAATGATATGGAGGGAAGAATAATTACTCATTTTGGGGGCCTTGTTTTGATGTGGCTGGGGCTGAATTAGTGTTCCACTAGACATTCTCAAGAGTGAGGACACTTACACCATACATGATAATGAAGCAGCAATTGGTAGCGAGCACGCGGCACATAAAACCTTTTCTACAGACGGCCGGCTTTGTCCCACAGAATTTACTGACTCCCTGTGAATCAGGGGACATAAAAGCCGAGCCCTGGCCTTACACAAAAGGTTAGGACATTACAATAGCCTTGCACTTATTCCAAAGAAGTGCACCTTACTGCTCCCTTAAACATTAATATCTCCCTTCATTTCATTTTTTTAGATTTGAGATCTGACTTAAGATGAATAATGAAGGAAAATAAAAACCAAAAAAGGCTTTTATCATATTCAGATTGAAGTGTTCACAGCATTTTTTTATTTCCTGCTTCTGCAGAAAGTCAACGTGTACTGGCCGTTGAAAAATAAATTGTCGGCGGATTTCGTTCTCCCCCCTCTTACATCTGTGAGCCAGACATAACAGTGTTTTTTGGTTTGTTTTGTAACTAACTAATTTACATTTTAATTAGATTTCTGATGATCAGCATACCAAACGAAAAAGAAAGTATTTAACTACAAAACAAAACACTTGTGGTTGGGGAGGACTGTAACAGTGAAAACCAAATGACCCCCGATAGCAGATGTTATAAAATGTTCTTGTGTCTTATTCAGAGGATATATAATAATAGAAAGGCATACATGTTCGGAGAAAAAGTAATTATTTCACAGCATAGAATGTCTTTTTTATGTAAACAGACCATAAAGCAATCTTTGTTTGTGCATGTGCATGTGTGGGTGTACATAACGGGGAGAACATAAGAGAACATGAAGACAAAGGATTAAGCTTGTCTCTTTTAGCTAATTAACCAAGTCATTTGGTGAGAGCCAATAAAGACATGGTTTTGGCGAGACCGTGTGATCCTCAGGCGTCTCAGGCAGAGAATTGGCTCGGTGCAGTTTGACTGGTGGCAGCCTTAGAGGCAGTGTGTTTAACTATTAATCACCCTGCGGATAGGCGCAATTCAGAAGCGTTTTGACAGCTTTAATGACAGTTCTGTATTTAAAGGCCAGGCCAGTCATTTGTGCTGTTACAAATAAGCTTTTCATTCACTGACACATTTATGACAAGCACATTGTAATAGTTGGCCAGGGTTAAAGCTTTGGATTGTTATTCTTTTCAAGATGTGGTTAATACTGCTTTGATTATTGTGGGAGAAATATTGTATCACTTAATTTTGATTT
This sequence comes from Notothenia coriiceps, assembly GCF_000735185.1. Taxonomy (NCBI): domain Eukaryota; kingdom Metazoa; phylum Chordata; class Actinopteri; order Perciformes; family Nototheniidae; genus Notothenia; species Notothenia coriiceps. The sequence goes on from NW_011354824.1 coordinate 89,263, forward strand.
AATTTGATACACATAATTGATCACTTAATGGGCTGCTCCCTTTTCAGGCTGCAGCGTCACTTAGTATGCACGCTCAGGGTTATTTTGGCAGCTAACCATAGCCACACAGGGCATAACCCCCCTGGAATTTCACATAGTTTTACATCCCAGTTACAGCATGATACAAAATGAAATGTTTACAAGGGAGAAAGGCATAATGGAAAATGATCTTAAGAGTCACTGTTGCCAGAATGATCCTCTAAAGTCATGTATCAGTAGCGCTAGCACCAGAAGATAAGCACTAATCTCTTACCCTAAAGGTAAAAGATATATTATGAATATTTTCCTTCAGGCCAATTGAAATCATACATATATTTAAGAATAACCGGTATTGTTTAAAGAGACACTACTCTGAAAAATAAAGTGTAACATTTCATTCCTGCACCGTCCAAATGTCCACGTTAAATTAAGAATATTTGACAAATGTCATATTTTGATATGACTGTGGTGGAGAGGAGGACAGGCTGTTGTCCATCATGGATAACCCCACCCATCCTCTCCACCTGCAGCTGGACAGTCAACGGAGCTCCTCCTCCAACAGACTGCTGCAGCTCCTCTGTCACAAGGACCGATACAGGAACACACTCCTGCCCACTGCAATAACTCTGTACAATAAATCACCTCTGGCTGGAAGAGAACTCTCTGCTCCGTAGTTTCTCTTGGAATAAAACCATGTTGTACATTTTACACTTATATAATCGGTTTAATATTAATATTCCATATGTCATATATTTATATATTTGTATATATAATATCTTGTCAAATCCAACATGTATATTTTCTATTTCTTTATTTTCTTGTTTATTTCTATTGGGATCAATAAAGTACCATTTTATCTTATCTTAAATACATTATCTTTCTGTGGCTAGTGACACAGTTTCTCTTTTTACAGATTGTGTCACATCTTGTGTACTTATATCAGCCTATTTATGACTATAATTAAGATGTATTCATGCCCTTCTGAAATCAACATTGATTAGACTCTTTTTAAACTGCTGATCTTTATTCAATCCCACCATGACCATTTAGAAAGTGCTATTTTGTTTATGTGCATGTAAATCACTATTGATTCGGAAAGGGACTAAAATGGATATTTATTTTAATGAATGATAATTACTTGAATGCAGCTATTACCTTTCATTTTAAATGTATAATTTGGATATTTCAGGTGATTCTGGAGTGGCCCACAGACCTTGCTGTCAGCCCCATGGACAACTCTCTGTACATCCTGGACAACAACATTGTGCTGCGCATCACGGAGAACGGCCAAGTGAGCATCGCAGCTGGCCGACCCCTCCACTGCCCGCTGGCTGGCATGGAGCGCGGCGTGGCCGGTGGTCAAAGGGCGCAGTTAACTCCCATCGAATCTGCTGTTGCCATCGCCATATCTTACCATGGAGCCATCTACATAGCGGAGACGGATGAGAGGAAGATGAGCAGGATCCGAAAGGTTTCTGTGGATGGTGAGATAACGCATTTGGCCGGATCTCTCTCCGACTGCGATTGCAAGAACGATGCCAACTGTGACTGTTACCAGACAGGGGACGGCTATGCCAAAGATGCGAGGCTTAATGCTCCATCTTCTTTAGTGGCAGCTCCAGATGGAACACTCTACGTGGCGGACCTGGGCAACATCCGCATCCGGGCCATCACTAAAAACGGGCCAACTCCCAGCGCCAATACATTTGAGGTGGCTTCCCCTGATGCCCAGGAGCTGTATGTGTTTGACAGTAACGGCACCCACCAGCACACTGCTAGCCTGCTCACTGGTGACTTGAAATTCACGTTCAGCTACAGCACAGAGAACGATATTACAGCCGTGACGGACAGCAGTGGAAACACTCTGAGGATCCGCAGAGATCCTAACCGCACACCGGTTCGTATCGTCGCCCCTGATAACCAGGTGATCTGGCTAACCATGGGCACTAATGGTGGACTGAAAACACTCACAGCACAGGGCCAGGAGCTGGTGCTTCTCACCTACCATGGTAACAACGGCCTGCTGGCCACAAAGACATCAGAGATTGGATGGACGACTTTCTACGAGTAAGTTCGATGGAGTTCGGCAAGAACATTGTTAGAAAATCTTAACGTCATTTGCTAAAGTCACGCAGATTTAGATTGTAATACATTCAGGCTTTCTGCATCTGGGACCTGCCCATTAAAACATCCCCCCACTGTGCATGCTAATACAGTTTATGTAAAACAAATGCACTCTGCAATCTGGCAGATAATATTATGTTTAGAAAATAAAAAAAGTATTCCCTGCTCATGGATGAGAGGGCAGTATTAACAGCAGTTCATTAAACCTTTGTTTGGACTTGTCACCCACTAATTAACTTTGACACTAAAACTTAAGTTACTTTTTCTAATTCAAAACTAAAACTTCAATTCATCAGGTGCAAAGACAAAGTGTTGTCTATAGTTTGTAAACAGACTTACCTGCAAACTGCTTCATAATGAATACCTAGTTATAAATATGTCTCAGAAATAGCCTTATCAGACTATAAAAAGTAATCATCCAAAATGATGTGTATATAAATAATCTTGCAACAAAGCATTTGTTACAATAGGTTGAAAAAGTCAAAGTAACATTTACCGAAATGACTAGTTCATGATTATATCTTGTTATAATAATCCACCTGGGCTCTCATAAAGGTCATAAAGACACAGTATATTTTGGTAAAATGGCCTCTCAGTGATTCTTCTCCCTTGTGTAATATGCTGTCATGTCACATTATGCCATGAATAATATCCCCACTCTAGCTAAAAAAGCAGAGCGTTCAGGAGACATTAAAATGACACATCAATCATCTGAGATAATTGAAATCATTGTGTGAGTGTTTTTTTAAATATAAAAACGGACGGCTGGCGAGGCGGGTCACTCTCACACATTGAATATTTGTATTGTGCCTTAGGTTGATACAGACAGCCCTTCTCTTATGAAATTGAGTTTTTAAAAAAAAAGAGAAATATGACAGTCGATAGTCTTACTCAAAGAGCTGATAATTGAATGCCCTGAGAGCCATCACATATCAATGCTTTGTCACGTTCCTTTCTTTTGTATCAAAAAGCTATGACAGCGAAGGACGGCTGATGAATGTGACGTTCCCCACTGGGATGGTGAACAACTTGTACACAGACATATTCAGCGCTCTGACGGTGGACATCGAGAGCTCCATGACAGACGAGGAAATCAGCATCACCACCAACACCTCCACCATCCGTGCCTTCTACACTCTGGCTCAGGGTAAGGGCGCGGCACTTCTTCCAGGCTCAGGCGGCTATTTTGTAAGATGTTATTTTTCATTGTTTCAGGGGTCGCCGGGGCAATGTTGAGTAAGCTGAAGTCGTGTATCATTACAGCTCACAGGGTCTGACAGACGACAGTGTAAATGATTACTCTCTCAGTGTGTGGGTTTGACACGGAGACACAGCAACCTTGTTTCTAAATGGTTTCTACTCCCTGCCGGACCCAGATGGTCAAGTTACTTCAGCCCTTCATTCATGTTTGTTCTTTTATCTGAACATCAAAATCAAGTCAGATGTTATTTATATTGCACAATATCACTAATTACACTTTTGTCTCAGGAGGCCTTTACAATGTGCACAGCATATGCGACCATTCGTCCTTAGACCCTCGCAGCGTTCAAGGAAAAACTCCCAAAAAAGCCAAATTAATTGGGAGAACAATGGAAAAACCTGGGGAGAGCAACAGAGGAGCGATCCCTCTCCTAGGATGGACACATGTTGTGTGTATTACTAAAACAAAGCAATAGATATAGACAATCTGTGTGATACAAAATGCATGCAGTTGTTTTTATAAAAATGTTCTAGGTATTGCTAAAGAATAATGGAAGTCAGGCAGGAGCACGGCAACAGCTTCAGCCACAACTAATGATCAGACATAGGAAACATTTCTGAAATACAATACTAAGAATTTAAAGCATGATTAACTACAGCCAATAGTTACATGAGAAAGTCAATAACATCCGTTGGTCTGTGTAATTGCTCGTTCCTCTGTTCTAAGTTGCCTTTTTTGTTTCCCATCAATAGACCAATGTAGAAGCAGCTATCAAGTGGGCTTTGACAACTCGCTGAGGATTACTTATGCCAATGGGATGGATACCCACTACCAGACAGAGCCCCACATCCTGGCCGGCGCTGCCAACCCCACCGTAGCCAGGCGCAACATGAGCCTGCCAGGGGAGAGTGGGCAGAACTTGGTAGAGTGGCGCTTCCGCAAAGAACAAGCCAGAGGCAAAGTTATCGTGTTTGGACGCAAGCTTAGGGTATGTTTGATTTATTTATTTTACTCTCTTGGGCACATGCAAATTACAAACAGGCCCTGAATACAAGAAGTGGTAATTTCCCATGGCTTAGCTTACCTCCAGTGATTATGACACTGTTAGATATAAAGAGGAGTTGCATAAACATTAGATCACACATGGGTATTTTATGGGTTCTTATTTTAACAATTTCAAATGAATATAACAATCAATTATTTCTGCCATTAAGATTTATTGCTCTCATAATATTTAGTTCCTGATATAGAGGGTTATCAATATTCTTGTACTGAAAATAATTCTCTTATTCCCCCCTTCTTAGAGTCTGACACTCAGATTTATGAACACTGCTTCATGAACTTTACTTGGGTGGTTACTTTGCCTCTGAGTAATTTTGTCACTAAATTTAGAAGGTTGTGATTTAAGTGCACCTGAATAATCACCAGAGTGTCTCTGTTAAATGAGCCTTGGGAGGGAAGTGTTAATCTCTGTGACAACTCTAGTGAAAATGATGTGAATAGGATTTAGAGAGCCATCCAGACCAAAAGCAGTATTATAAAAACTGAGAATTTCAGAGGATGAATGCACGTGCATTGTACCCCTGTATTTCTTCTTAGTCTTATCTGTAAGTCAAATGTTATGATTATTAATGGTAGTCGGTTTTTTACGCGCCAACTAACACGCTGGTAAATCAAATCCATCCCGCAGGTGAACGGACGGAACATTCTTTCTGTCGATTACGATCGCACCCTGAGGACGGAGAAGATTTACGATGACCACAGGAAATTCCTCTTAAAGATTATATACGACACATCAGGTCACCCGGTGCTGTGGGTGCCCAGTAGTAAGCTACTGCCGGTTAATGTGAGCCGCACCAGCAGTGGGCAAATCAGCGCCCTGCAAAGAGGTCCCACCACGGAGAGACTGGAGTATGATAGTCAGGGCCGCCTGATATCCAGGGTGTTTGCTGATGGGAAAATATGGAGTTACACCTACCTGGAGCAGGTGAGAAAATAACATGACCAGAGGAGGCAATATGTAAGATATACTGTGCAGCAGGCTAGTCATCATCGCTACAGGGTGAATAAAAACCCTGATGTGTAGCAGAGGTCACCCTGAAGAGGCCTATTTTGCAATAATCACCAGCTCCATGAACATAATTCTGCTTCTTACAGAGGCACTTAGCATACATGGTAATAATTCTACACTAACTGCACATTTATGAGCATCATTTATAAGCTTTAGATATAAAAATGTTCACAGGGATTGCATCCCTTTGCTATAGCTCAACCTCTACACAGTACGCATGGTATAGATTGCCAGAGGAAGCCAAGGAAATGAGGCTCCACATGGTTAGAACAGCAGGGCTGATTACATCTCTGCACTAATAACATATTTCTTGTGTGGTGGGTTGCACTGAGTTGCAGTATCCTCTGGCAGCAGGCAATAGTTTACAGTACATGTGTAATAGATGAGTGTACTCTTTAAATCAGACTTTGAGACTGAGTTGTATAGAGGTGCGATGAATTGTTTATCTTGTCCTGTTAGTGATAGCATGGTGTCCTGGTTTTTACTGCACAATTAGCTTTGTGCTAACACTGGTACAATAAATCAAAGGGTTGCTTTTATTTTGTCATGTTTTTCTTTCCCTTGCAATTACAATTAATTGAACTCAAATTGAATGGCAAAAAAAGAGCGGACATTTAATACCTAATTATTGCTTCCACCTTTTTCAAATTTTAGCGAGGTGTAAACATTGGAACAACACACTGCAATTACATGAGATCCTGCAAGGGGATCATTTTCATTTTCAAATATATGCCTGTCCTCCTTTCTGACTGTCACATCAAAACTCACGACAAATAGTTTTTTTTTTTGCTCTGTATTTTTAGGTTTCAGGTCTGCACTAAGCATTACAGTATTCTTTGGAAAATATAGGATGCTTCTCTGCTAAATAACAGAGACACGCTGAGGCTAAATTATTTAAACAGTGAGTATATAATAGCACACAATACAGGACATTAGGCAAAAACCAAAATTGACACATCTTTCAACATATGCATTTTACATCAAATACATCACACTTTCCCTCCTACTAAAATGTCCTTATTCACTATCCTTATTCACTATCCTTATTCACTATCCTTATTCACTATCCTTGTTTTAAGTGTTCTATTTGGTATGGTTGTACTGGTATAGTATGCACAGCTTTTCAAAAACATGCAGAGATTTCCTGAGCCGCTCCTGTTTGCTTCCCTTCGTTGCGTGACCTGCAGAGCCCATGTCAACACTCTGACATAAGGAACACAGAGAGCTCAGGGAGCACAGGGAACCTCTGTCACAACGGATGACTGGGCATGGCTTTTCAACAGAAATAGTGGCAAAGCTTTAGATGGAAGATCACACTGCATATACTGTTCTTTAAATTAAAATAGTCTGTGTGGGTATGTTACATTGCTTATGTCACATACATGCTAATGTAGATTAGTGGATCATCATTGACAGTTCGAAATATCTTAACAAATATACCATCTTGTACAGCAGCATCCTTAGTAAATGTATTTGACGGAAAATGTTGATAACTAAAGGATTCAAGAGATTAGAAAATGGAGAGCACAAATATAACATATAGGAAAAAAGCAGAAAACCCACTAGGTTTGTTTAAAACCTCCATCTAAATAATGTTAAAGTTCCCTGTTTTATAGAAAACACAGGTCAATATACACAAATTAATATAAAGTCAACATTCATGTTTAAGTATTCAAACGTATAAAAAACCATCAATAAAATAACAAATGTAAACAAAAAGAAAATTGTTGAAAGTGTATGAAAAAGCAGTTAAATGGTATTTTAGGCTATTGAATAAATGCACAGTATTTCATAATGTGTGAAAAGCCATTCCATCATTTTGAAACCCTTAATCAGATGGGAACTTGACTTCTGCGACCTCTGTGAATTGGTACTTGCTGTCTCTAAGAGTTGACACTACCTAGTGCATTTTTTCATATACCCGGTTTCTCCTATTCAGAAACAGGATATTTTTGCACTTGTCTGAGGGATTAATAATATATTATTTATAGATATTATGCAACCCAAGATAACACCAGCTATTTTGTATCTCTTTCCCCTTTAGTCCATGGTTCTCCTGCTCCACAGTCAGCGGCAGTACATATTTGATTTCGACTCTCTGGACCGTCTTTCTGCTGTCACGATGCCAAGCGTAGCGCGCTACACCATGCAGACCATCCGCTCAGTGGGGTACTACAGGAATCTTTATCACCCCCCGGAGAGCAACGCCTCAGTGGCTGTGGACTACAGCGAAGACGGCCTTCTAATGAGGATCGCTCACCTCGGCACAGGCCGCAGGATCCTGTACAGATACAGGAGGCAGAACAAACTGGCAGAGATCCTGTACGACAGCACCAGGGTCAGCTTCACCTACGACGAAACGGCAGGAGTGCTGAAGACCGTCAACCTGCAGAACGAGGGATTCATCTGCTCCATCCGTTATCGACAAGTGGGTCCGCTGGTGGACCGGCAGATTTTCCGCTTCAGCGAGGATGGCATGGTCAATGCCCGCTTCGACTACACCTACGACAGCAGCCTGCGAGTGACAAGCGTGCAAGGTGTCATCAACGAAACACCGTTACCCATCGATCTGTACCAGTTTGATGATATCTCGGGGAAAGTTGAGCAGTTTGGGAAGTTTGGGGTGATTTACTACGATATAAATCAGATCATATCCACTGCAGTCATGACCTACACCAAGCACTTCGATGCACATGGTCGCATCAAGGAGATCCAGTACGAGATATTCCGCTCCCTCATGTACTGGATCACTTTCCAGTATGACGATGTCGGGCGAGTCATCAAGCGAGAGATCAAGATCGGCCCCTTCGCCAACACCACCAAGTACAGCTATGAGTATGATGTTGACGGCCAGCTGCAGACTGTGTACCTGAACGAGAAAGTGATGTGGCGCTACACGTATGACCTTAATGGGAATCTGCATCTGCTGAACGCAGGAAACAGTGCCAGGCTTCTTCCTCTGCGCTACGACTTGAGAGACCGAATCACCCGCCTGGGAGACATCCAGTACAGAATGGATGAAGACGGCTTCCTCCGTCAGAGAGGGGCAGAGATCTTTGAGTACAACTCCAAAGGACTCTTGGTGCGGGTCTACAGTAAGAGCAGCAGCTGGACCATTCAGTACCGCTACGATGGACTGGGGCGCAGAGTGTCCACCAAGTCAAGCCTAGGCCAACACCTGCAGTACTTCTACGCAGACCTGAGTTACCCAGCTAGGATTACACATGTATACAACCACTCCAGCTCAGAGATCACGTCGCTCTACTACGACCTTCAAGGCCACCTGTTTGCTATGGAGATCAGCAGCGGGGAGGAGTTCTACATCGCCTGTGATAACACCGGCACTCCTCTGGCTGTCTTCACCAGCAACGGCCTCCTGGTCAAACAGCTGCAGTACACGGCGTACGGTGAGGTCTACTTCGACTCAAACCCAGACTTCCAGCTTGTGCTCGGGTTTCACGGAGGTCTGTACGAACCCCTGACCAAACTGCTGCACTTCGGGGAGCAGGATTACGACATTATGTCTGGCAGATGGACTCTTCCGGATATCTCTACTTTGCAAAAGATGAGCAAAGAACCTGCTCCTTTTAATCTCTACATGTTTAGAAATAACAACCCAATCAGCAAAGTCCATGAACTGAGAGAGTATGTTGCAGGTAAGATATATACTTTGGTGATCACTATTAGGGCTTCAAATAATGATTCATTTTTTCTATTAATGTTTTATCAAATAAAAAAAATCATGTATATATTCATCTGATCATTGGCCCAGATATATTGTATAGTAAGTTGTAGCTGTTTTAATGATCAGTTAATAGGGGGTGTACTTTTTTACTACCTTATTTTATTTTGTAGTAATAAGTCTTGATAATGTCAGGTACTTAAAGCACAAACGTACTATGTATACAAACACCTAGAGTCATAGTGTTTGCTCATCAATAAATTGTGTTAAAACCTACAGTTATACAATGTTTTTCCTTAATGCAGTATATACATTTTTTTGAAAGTAAATAAATATATATAAATGTTTTTCTGGTAAACATTTAAGGTTTGGTACAAAAGTAACATGTGACTGAATGAAGTATGTTTTATTTTTTATATTTTTCACAGATGTGAACAGCTGGCTTGTCACCTTTGGCTTTCATCTTCACAACACCATCCCTGGGTTTCCGGTCCCTAAGTTTGACCTCAGTATGCCATCTTATGAACTGATGAAGAGTCAGCGCTGGGATGATCTGCCGGTGGGTACAATGATTATCTCTCAGGCATTTTGAACACGCGATAAACCACTGCTGTATTCCTCCAGCCAACAGAAAATATGCCTTTCAGTATAGTGTAGGTAGGGGATTAGACAGGTAACCAAACAAACATTTTTCTATTGTTTATTTCTCAAGTCAGTATTTTGAAACTGCCATCTCCTAATTGGATTGCTATGTATTTCATGGAATATCAATTTTAATTGGGCTGTATTTGCATAATAATACGCATAATAAGCAAAAATGTTACTTCCCCCTGTGTTGTTGTTTTACTTTCCATTTAGACACTGTCTAACTTGCTATGTAATATGTTGGTGTTATTACCGTTTAAACAATCTTTTGAAGTTATGTATGCCAGGCTTGTCTGGTTTAAGGCCTTAACATAAAAAAGTGTTGCTGTAAAATTGTCATGGGGGGTTTATCTACTTTTGGCTTGAGAACACAGCTTGAAAAGACCATTATCTTAGACAGGGATGACAAACTCTCTCAAGCAGAGCAGTAGCTGGTTCTAAATGGCCTGGAGAGTCTGGTTCTGCCATGTTCAGGCGTTAACGTTTCACTGCACTTTTCCTACAGTCTATCTCTGGGGTCCAGCAGGAAGTTACCAGACAAGCGCACTCTCTCTTGTCATTCGAACGGCTGCCAGAGGTCCATCTCACTCGAGGTCGCAGAGGTGAAAAGTCTTGGCTGTGGTTCTCGGCGGCAATGTCTCCCATCGGAAGAGCCGTTATGTTCGCCATCTACAAGGGCAGCGTTCACACTCACACGCTCAATGTGGCCGGTGAGGACTGCATCAAGGTTGCAACAATCCTTAACAATGCTTTCTACTTGGAAGAACTCCACTTCACCATAGAAGGACGAGACACACATTACTTTGTCAAGCCTGGCCTTCCAGATGCCGACCTTGCTTCGTTGCACCTCACTAGTGGACATAAGACTCTGGAGAACGGTGTCAATGTCACTGTTTCCCAGTCCACCACAGTCATGGATAGCCGGACTCGGCGTTTCGCAGATGTGGAGATTCATGCCGGTGCCCTAGGTCTTCACATCCGCTATGGATCCACGGTGGACGAGGAGAAAGTGCGGGTGGTTGAGTTCGCCCGTCAGCGCGCCCTCGCAGGTGCGTGGGCGAGGGAGCAGCAGCGGGTGAGGGATGGAGAGGAAGGGGTCCGCCCCTGGACAGAGGGGGAGAAGAGGCAGCTTCTGAGTAGTGGAAAGGTTCTGGGGTTCGACGGGTACTATGTGCTCTCCATTGAGCAGTACCCAGAGTTAGCAGACAGTGCTAATAACATCCACTTTCTTCGGCAAAGTGAAATCGGGAAGAGGTAACAATAAGAGGGGCATTTTCTGCCAAAGAGACTTAGTTTTGGTAGAGACTTTCAAGCGGACAAATGAAAACAACTGTAATCAAAGGTTGCTTCTACAGTATGTATCCTGAGTGTCGTGTGTTTTTGAAAATAAAATAAGAAATACAAAAAAGTACAAGTGGTCAAAAGCAATGCTGTGCATTGTGACCTAGGGACTACAGAGTAAATGTATAACTACACCAAGCCTTACAATGGCAATTACAGGTCAGTTCCTCTGTTGCACAAGCCTTTCGGACTCTGGACTCTGATGCAGAGGAATAGCGGTGTCTTTGACGAAACAGTGAGTTAACTTAGGTGTCTTTTGTTTTGTTTTCATCAAGAAAAAAGTCTGGCTCAACAGAGAATGTTAAAAGATCAAACAAAATGTTTACATTATGCATATCTGCACTTCTCTAGAAGTATGGGGCTCGAGAGTTCAAACTCGTGGAGCAAGCAGTATCCTTGAGCAAATGCTTGTTTTTAAAATCAGAGACTTCTGACGTTAGAAATATCCTCACCAAACAACCACTATGTATACCAGATTTAGCACTGTAAACATCAAAATGTCTTATTCTCTGAGATGCTTTTAAAAAAAAAAAAAAACAGTTTCAATGTTTAAATACCCAATATTCATTTTGGGGAAAAAAGGGACAGTGTTGGTATGCTGAACTCTGTTGGGGAGCATAGGCACAGATGTGTCTTGGATAGCACAGGGACACCATGTTTTGTAAATTATGCAAGAGTTTTATGGGCGTTTTTTTTAAGAAACTGTATTAATGTCTGTATTAGTCATATTAACAGTAATTTATGTTGTGTTTAAACATGACAAATAAAGTCCAGCTGATTTTATTTTCCTTTAATTTTTCAGACAAGCATTTTTATTTTTATTTTCTAACGTGGCTATGTGGGGCTTTTTCACAATGCTCTGTTTAAGTAATTAACAGAAACCTGTGCATGTAGTGACAAGTATTTACAAGTGGTGATGTATCTATAACATGCCGTCAACTATTATTTCCACTAAATTGAATGTTTGTTGGGCATAATGCCTTTTGACCTGGCTGCCTGTCCAATGAATATTTCATCAACACAAATATTTCATGAACCCATTTCACATCAACAAGGTTACAGTGGATCCAAATATAGATCACATCCATGTTCTCGGTAGGTATACTTTTTTTGAATGTTAAATGCACTCATGGATTAAAATGATAGTGGGGTTCTTCTTGGTGTGTTGTTTTTTCAAGAGGTGAGAAAATGTGTTTGGGTTATTCAGACACTAATGTGGATAATGATATTTCCTAATGGTATCCATGGCCTCGGTATTCTTAAAAATATCATAATTGCATTCATAATTAGGAAAAAAAACATCATCTCAGCTGCAAAGCCAAAGAAGACCAATACAGATAAGTTTGAAGTCGGCTGCTTGAAGCTGTTCTAACCTGAAGTGTGTTAATTAGAGAGATTTAAAGTGTAACTAACCCAACGTGTAGACAGTTGCCTTGAACAAGCTACTCAGTCAACATCAAAACCATGTGTTTGAAAGTTTGATACCTTCATTTTTAAAAGAAAGAACATGGGTTGTGTTCAGTTTTTTCCCACGCTCCCTGTATTCATCAAAGCTCAGAGGAGTTCTGACGCTGAAATGTATAATTCTGAAAAACAACTTCACATGAAAGCCATTTCTTTTTCATGGTAAACTTCAAGCAGCATTTTCAAACCAAACGGTTGCAGAATATTCTTTGCTCAAAGCTTGTTTTATGCTGTTTTTGACCTCCTCCCTACTGTTCAAGCCTCCTCACATTCCTTATGTAGTTACTCAAACATGACATTGTTTTCTGACATATAGAGCTCAACAAAACTCCATCTTTCTGAGTGTTGCTCAGCTCAAAATACATGCCTTCAAAGTTCTCATGAGAGTCCTTCAGCAGATGAAATGTAAGTTTCAATGTACAATGTACTTATATGAACCCAATTTGTTTTTATGCATCCATACAAACCCTACCGAAACCCTATATGATAACGAACTCAGCTCGGCCAAGTATAAAGCATTCAAATCCTTCTTTCTCTTAAAAGTGCTCTGATGCTCCCTAGTGGTGCACAGTGCATAGTTCAGAGAGTCACCCAGTCCCCCAGCTCACTGTTACATGTACATATCATACAGCAGTGCACTTATAATAACAGCAGCAACCACTATACTCCCAGAGAGTTTTGAAAATATTACTGCTTTGAGCTTCAACTTTAATTAAACCTTTTAAATTCTAGTGATTAGCACGCCAGATGTTAGAGGAAAAAAAAGCACTCCAGGATACTCTAGGTTAATTTAAGGTGACATCAAATAGAATTCATAAAGTACTATTATTAAAATGATCCGCAGTGCTGGTGCAGTATCACACTGTGACCACAGTAGGCAACAGTGCAGCATATCAGTGCGCAGTGCAACTAGACCGACTTCAAAGCCTTATATAAAAGAGATGGCTCGACTTTTCAAAAACATCAAAGACCCAAAAGCATCACGCAATAGATCAGAGCCGCGAAAAACGAGGAATGTTTCATGATTCATTTTCTGAACGTAACACAAAGGTAGCCATATGGAATCACATTGCTAAACACGAGATGGTTTTGCTTTCGTTCCTTCTTGGATCCATGATCAAACACTACAGGTAGTTGTAGATTATGTACAGTAAGGTGCTCAAGTTTGACCTCAAGAAACTAGATTTGTACTCATGTTCTGAAGTTTCCAAGAGCTGTCACTCAAACTAAATTACGATCATGTGACTCGAGGTTGAAAGCTACAGCGATTTCAAGTGACGTTGGATTTACAGTGTTAACGCAGCAATCATTGATATTATATTAGAAATGTGCATTCATCCAAATGCATTAGATAATTATGAGCGCATGAAATAGTCAGCAGATTGAGCCCTTTTAATGAGCTTCTTGTGAATTAAACAACAGTGTATTGCTTATTGCATCTCCAAGGGCAGTGTTATTCATTTCCACAAGCACACAAGGTGATGGCGTTCATTATCGTTAATACTGACCTTCAGCTGACAACTTATGGACTTTCTCTCACAGGGACCTGTGGAGGTACATTTCATTTGCGGTTTATAACTCGTTTCATCTTAAATCAAAAAGTGTTTATTTGAAAGAAATGTATTATACAGTGGGAATTTAATCGTGGGAGAGCTACCAAGGTTAATGTATTACAAGAGGAGCACACTATTTCATTAGACTACAATTACATAATACTGTACATTGGAAAGGCATTGCATAAACAAAACAAAAAAGAAAATCTGCTTTTCATTCCACTCGGTATCAGAAGCATACAATAATTAAATGAAAGGCTAGGTGATTAATTGAGCTGTGACGCATGACCTTGTAGCTATTTCTTTAAATTCAATCTGTTTTACAAATTGAATGGACCTGCAGCAAGGGGGAATAAATCAATTTGTATAATAAGCTGATTGAAATGTTCTCAAAACACAAGGACAGACTTGGAACCACACACGTCAGAAAGTCTTTTTTTGTTACGATCACATAATCATAATTTTATGATGTGGTTTATTCTTGGCTCTTACATCATTTCTGATCTTGATATTTCCTAAACTGTCAGGATATGATTGTAAGATAACAAAAGGTTGTTTTGATATGGCATTTATTTGTCAGCAGGAGACGTAGAGCAACACCACTTATGTTGCCACTCACTTTGACATCAAGTAATTATAGCCTTAAGTTGATGCGAGTAAACAAATATGGTGATATTATAATATTTCTCCATGATAGTGTTGGTGGTGACTTTCCATAATATTCCCAAAAGGTACATTAATGGTTAGTCTACATTATAATGACTTCAGAGCAAACAACTTCTCTCTCTAATTACCTTGTTATCTTTTCAATTAATTTCAAATGTGTCTTTAAGGTCGTTGAACATGACATAGAGAACGCTGCTAAAATGATCATTAAACTGTATAGGTAATGTTATTTTTTGCAAGGTAATTAAAGTATGTATTCTCTGTAAATATATTGTAAAACGAAAAATAATAGGATTGCTTACACTTTTAACTTTGATTATATCTGATGGGGATTATAATTGATTTTAAGAATCTTGAATCATTATTATCTCAACATCTAATTATCCTATAATGATTGCCAGAACATTGGGTTAGTAAAAGCTAAGTCTGGATCATTATAATTACTTAACAGTGGTGAATTAAACTATGTTATTTCCTCTGTACTAATTATTGCTTAAAGGACGGCTGGAATTCCAACATAGAGAATAAGATCTTACTTTTTTCATAATATATTTGCCCGATTTTTAATACAATCTAGTGAAAATACATTGGTTACTGTATGTTCATAAGTTAAGCTCTTAAAATATGTCATTGAAGTATAACAGTCTAAATTAAAATGGATATGTAGATGTAGAATGTCACGCTGACATTTGACAAACACATAATGCAGAGTTCAAGGACAATGGGAGAAATACCGAGGGAAACAGTTTAACTTTCATTGGGGATTTTACATGGAGCAAAAACAGGCCATATCTCTGCAGTCTTTTAATCAGAGACTCACTCAGACCTTGGAGATAATGCGTAACGACACGTGCAGCCTATCAGTGAGACGGACGGGACAGTTAAAGCTCGGAAGATTTACAATGACAGTCTCATCTCGTCTCAAGCCTCTCATCCTCTGTACCCCCTTCTCTCACTTTACATCCCATTCATCCCCGGCTAAATAGGAACAAGAACAAAGCTTTTCGGAGGCTGCTTTCTTGCTCAATACGCTGCCTTATATTGCCCGGCTTGTTCCATGTCCCAATTCAGAAATAGCAGCTTGTTATCATCCCTCTGATCTTCTGAGGACACTTGCACAGGCTGTTGGGACTTTACTTGAGAAGTCTACAAAGAGTGTGGGTGAAAAACAAGGGCGCTAATGAGAATTAGAAAGTGTGGAGTGAGGATGCTGATACTCACATTGATGAAAACTGGGTTAAGTGTTGCGGTGTGGTTTGGGTGGTAAGGGGGGGACACGCCTGTAATTATCGTTAACTGATCTTACTGTGATAGAAAACAAACAAATATTACCAATTTAGTGCATGAGACACCAAATACTGACATTTGTAGCCCACAACAAGCTCTGGAGGGAGATGTCTCTTTCTCTAAAGGTATGTACAGTATATCTGGTTTGTCCCATTTAAAGGAACACAAACATGAGCTCTGTGTAATTTCTTTAACATTATGTAATGCCCATACATGCTCTTAAGGTCCTCAGAACAACATATTTCCAATCGTGTCCACTGAGGTTAATAAAAAATTAACCAAAATGCAAATATTTACCAATGAGATCAATGAC